>NW_010259847.1:51713-105760 GCF_000690775.1 Eurypyga helias
CCCCCCCCCATCCCCTCCAGCTGCGGCTTTGAGGGACCACCGGGCTTTTATTTTCCAGGGATGCAGGACCAGCAAGGAATGAGGCATGATTAGGCTAGCAGGATACCACAAGAGGGCAGGGCACATCTGGAAATTCAGCTGCAGCTGGAAAGGCCGGTGTGCCATGGACAAACCCTGCTCCGCTGCCCAGTGGCGCAGCCATGGAGAAGGTCACCCAGGGGGTAGTCAAAAGGGAAAGCCTGCTACTCTGGCTCAAAGCCTACTAGAGGTCTGCTCACAAAAAGCTTTTATCAGAGATTTGCCCAGAATCGCACCAGTGGTGGCCATGCTACATAATACAAACATATGCAGACACAACTCCACATAACATAACTCACAGGTAACTCAGCAAAAGTCAATATAACTCACACATAACTCAATAGAACTCATACATAATTCAATATAGCTTATATGTTACTCAGGATAACACAAAAAGCACCAAGACAATCAGACAAAAGGACCCAAACATGCACAGCAGTACATTTTACATGCAGCATGGCATGGATGATAGTCACATAGAGGCATTGGCATCATGGTCCCCCTTCTCACTCCTGCATGAGGCTACCAGGACAGGGGTAGCCCCACACCTTCAAATTAACCTTGATCCATGCTGCTGAATACAAATCCCTTCTCAAACCTCAATACAACTAATGGATTTTTAAAGGTACCAAATGAAAATCCTAATTCCTTATAGCAATGGACTAGCATAGGCCCAAGTTCTTTGTATTTATTTTTTCAGTGCATTATTTGGTTACCCTGTAGCATGGTATATCAAGAAAAGGACACGAACAATTCAATCCTACAGAAAAATCCTTCTGTGAGACTTGCACACTAAGCAGCCTGGTCAGTATTGATTACATCATTAAACAATATTTGCTAAGTTCTGTGTTGCTCACAGTGATATGACCAAACTGAGTGGTGTTGAAGCATCTTTTGCTTCAGTAGTACTATCAAAACATGAAAAAAAACCCCACCCCTATATTTAAATAACACCTTCTAAACAGATGCATATGAGTCAGTTCCACACGGTGCTTTGTCATATAGCCCAGGGTGAATCCTGGATCAATTTTTCCCAACCCAAAGCTAAGTGTGCAGGATGTCTGGCCTGATTCAAGAGTGAACACTTGCCTTGCTGAAGCTGGATTGCAAAGTGTATTTCATTTCAGCAGGTGGTGCTGCAGAGCAGTCCTGCCCTAACTGTGGCTGAGCTTTTGTAATACTGTATTTGAGAAGTACTGAATTTATAGATTTACATTAAGCTGTTTTTCAATAGTTTTCTTTTCTTCTAATTGTACTACAGAAGTGTATATTACTTAATGAACACCCCGGTAGGTATGCTTTGCTGTGTAATTAAAGGCTGGGGGGGCTGAAGGCAGCACAGCATGAGCTAAGGCAGGTATTTGAAACAGAACAATTCAGCAAGCAATCAAAATCCTGACTTCTGAAGCCAGAAGGTTCAAAGCACTTGGACTAGCATAAATGTACTAGCACGAGTATGATAAAGCCTCAGGAGGGAGAAGCCGTTGGTGTCCAAGACTGCAGGAGGCAGGATTTGCTGAAGCTAGCTGCTGGCAGAGCCAGGAAATTGGGAATTTTAACACTGTGAAGTTCAGAACTGAAGTGCTGGAGATCTGGAGAAGCTGGGACAGAGAAAGATGTAAAGCTCCAAGTGCAACCCTGTCAGGAGTGAGCGTAAGTTGATTTATTTTAGGGAAATTGTGGCATGTGCTCGAGTGATTTGGTCCTCCAACTGCAAAAAGAATGATCTAGCGAGATATGTTCACTGTTGTCTTGTCAGGTCTCTAAGAAATTTTAAACTGGAAAACTTTAAAATTTGAAGTGTCCTCAGCTGTGGGTCTTTAAAAATCTGTTGCTGTTCTTAGGACTACTTTTTTGAAGAGTTGCATATTCTTCATTGTTCACATGTTCTTTACTTTCAAGAATGCTTTATCAAGGATTTGCCCCAGACAATAAAATACCCAGCTCATGGCTGTAGTCATCAAACCTAAAGAAAAGGAAGATGATCTTGCAGCTAATGCCCTTCCTTGGGACTCAGAAGATTTTAATGACCGTGTCTTTTCCAAACACCTGTCAGACCACAATGAAGCTTTAACAGAATAGACCTGGGTTCACCTTGCCTGACCTCAAGGCTGGCAAACATCAGGAGGCAAACCAGCCACGGTAGCTTGGCATTATGCCTAAATTAAAGATCACCACAGGTTCCTTGTCTCATGAGGTAACCTGGCACTGGAAAAAAACTGGAAGGCTACTTAGGTAACCCAGCCTGTGGATGGGCAGGAGATCACATGTAGCTCCAGGTGGGAAGAGTGAAGGACAGTCTCGAGAGCTTGGCAGGGCTTGTGTACAGGCATAGGGGGAAATTTTTCTGCTGCAAGAAACCAGCCTGGTATTTGCTTGACTGGTTGCTTTAAAAGGACAAGGCAAAAGGGAATATGAGGAACATAACTGATTAGAATAAGTAGCTTGAACAATATCCTGAGATTTTTTAATACACAGAGGCCTTTAGAAAGTTTTGTGAAAGTAGCCAAAACTTGGTGGTCTCTAAAGCCAAGAACCAAGAAAATATTGTGTCTTTTTATCATTTTCTATATTTTGAAGCATGCACATTGTTCAGGTAATGTAATTTTGAATGCTTCTCCTCTATAGCTATCCGTCTCCTCTTTTTCCTGATAAACAGTTAAAGTAGATCCCCACTGCATTTCAAAAGTATGTGCTGTCTCACCGGGGCTATGGCAAAAAAGAGGGGAATTTTCTGTACTAATAGTTCAGAAGACCAGAAATCTATAAATTACACAAAACTCTGAAACGATTTCCATTGCCACAGCAAATAACAAGTTCCAGCCTTTAGATATCATAGTTAATCCTGTGATTAACAGCATCAGTTGCCAGTGCAGCATTTCAAGTTTTCCCTGTGACAGCTTTGCAATATTAACATAGATTCAGGATCTTTCAACATTACGTTACTCAGACTTTTAAGAGGCCTTCCAATTGACAGGATGTTAATATATTTACCATGTGCTTAAAAAGAAAAAAACCTCTTACTTTACTGTAACACATTGGCAGTCTTAGCATGCAGAAATACCACGTTTTTATTTAGCACCATTCAGGCCTGGTTTGTCCTAACATGTTTGTCCTACTTTTCCCCACAGTGACTGATTTCTAGACACATGGTGCAGATTTTCTGCTCTGCAGCTCAGACAAGTCCCCAGAATAAGGTGAGTTGGTTCCAGGTTATCCTCAAAGCATTTTCACACTAGCCCAGTTTAAATGAGCAGATGTAACACAAATAACACCAGCTCGGGTTTGCAGGTTAGGCTGGTGAATATACTTGCGCCATACCTTTCTTGAAAATGTCACTTGAAGAAATCTTCATTATAATGAATATCCCCTGAATAAAGTGTAAATTGCCTTTAAACACAAAGCAAAGATTACTGAGCCCAAAGAACACTCCCAGCAGTGCCAGCACAGCTGCAAGAGAGCCAAGTTGGGTTCCTGGATGGGGACCTAGAGTTGCTACCTCACAGCATGTTTTGATGCCAGTCTTCTCCTGCACTGTGTAACACATGCAGAAGAATATCAGAGTATAAATATTTTTTCCCTGAATTACAATCTTTCAAAGTTATTCCATGATTAGGATATGGAAAATGTATACATTGAGATGCGAGCCCAGAAAATATTACCCAAGAAAAGCATCTCTGAGTGAGTCACAATAGGAAACTTACAGGTCTAAAATGTACATGTAGTTAATGTTCATTGCAGTTTAAAAATCATTTCACGTGCTTAAAGTCTATTTGAATAGGACTGTAAGGGGCAGCAACACTTATTTCCAGCACCTACTATCTTGTTTTTATAATGTATTGAATATATTTGTAGAAAGAATTGTTTTCAGGTTGTTCCAGCATGAAAATTAGGTGATACCCACCCATGCACACTGTACAGTTTGTGGAGCTGATGCCCTGCACTCCCCTGTGGGTTGCAGCGGTCTGGTTTGCATGTGGGAACACTTTTTCTTGAAGTGAGCAAGGCAGCCCAAGGGAAACACAAAACTGCCTTGCATCCCCCGTGTGATGGGCACCACGCTCCTTGGCAAGGGATGGAAGTGAGAGAAGTGGCATTACTTTCAGGCTGCTCCTCTAATGCAAACAGTCCCATTGCTGTGAGTGTTTTCTCAGTGAAGGGAAAATCCATTTGGCTAGATTCATTTCCTCAAAGCACCAGCCATTTGTCTTGCTTTTGTATTTGCAGGCTTTACGGCACTTTTGTAACGGGAGGTTGGGTTTCAAGGCACTCTTACAAGAGGCAGCAGATACAGAGCACACCACTGGTCGATCCAATAGAATCATAGAATCATGGAATAGTTTGGGTTGGAAGGGACCTTAAAGACCATCCAGTTCCACCCCCTGCTGTGGACAGGGACACCTTCCACTAGATCAAGTTGCTCCAAGCCTCATCCAGCCTGGCCTTGGACACTTCCAGGGATGGGGCATCCACAGCTTCTCTGGGCAACCTGTCCCAGTGCTCCTCACCTTCTCTGGGAAGAATTTCTTCCTGATGTCCAATCTAAATCTCCTCTCTTTCAATTTAAAACCGTTACCCCTTGTCCTGTCACTACCTGCCCGTCTTGGATCACAACCACATTAGCTGCTGCTGTGCAGCCACAGCTGACACTTATGCACCTCTAGCTGATTTTTTCCCCTTCGTTTGCACATGCTGCTCCAGTTAAATGCTTCACACCCACCCCCCAACTGGCAGAGAGAGAAGTTGGACCTGGGAGCAGCGAGGGCTGAGCGGAGCTGAGCGGCTCCACATCCACCATCCCCTCCGTAACCTAAATGTGAGCTGGTTCTTGCTCTGGTGGTCCCAGCCTGGAGCTCTGCTTGGGGGGAAGGAGAGTAGCAGGAAGGTTTCCCACAGCGATGAGTTGTGGAAATGCTTTGGAGCAGGGCTCTGTGCAGAAAAAAAACACCAACCTGGCTGGTTGGGAGCCCCTGTAGTAAGGATTTTGTTGCTTGGTCTTAGGCCAGTAGTAGAGGGGATCTAATGGAGCAAGGTCCTCTCACCTCTCTTTGAAGGAAAAGCAAGGAAGCAAAATGAAAGCAGAGTATCTCTCTGGAGCTGTCAGGGACCTAGCAGCAAATATGTGCTTTCTGCTCCGGTACATTCGCCTGCTCTCTGTCTCTGATTATTGAGTGTCCAGATGAACCTGCAGAGAAGCATAGTTCTGCTGCTTCAAAGGATTTCTTACTGGCTAAGGATTAAACAAAACTTCAATCAAAATCACAAGACAGTATTTCAACTGCAACCACTTGAAGTTCTACTCTGAAAATAAAGGCTACACGAAACAACATTGCAGGCTTTGCACCAAAAAAATGGAAAAGATGTACTACAGTCACAATAAAACAAGGAAACAGGAGATTCCTCTACATGACACCCCTAGGACAAAAGCAGTAGTGAAGTGCTCCTCTGTGACTGTCACCCTGGGTGACTTCTGTACACACAAACCTTACAGATGCACAAGTCCCGTGCTGGGTAAGAGGTGGTGCTGCTGCATTGTCGTCAGCATGGACATCCCTCCTGGAGGTAAACCAGATGTGCGCCACGGGATGTGCAGGAAAGCTGTACAGGAACAGCAGGAGAAGGTGGGGCAGTGCCAAAGTCATCCGTGGAGAGAACGGATGGGAAGCACTCCCAAGTTCTGACCTGGGCCTCCTCTGGGTATTTCTTTTGGTGAAAGGAGACTTTCTGCTCTATTGATGTGTGAGGGTGGGATGGTATGAAGCCTACTCCCTCCTGGTGCTTTCCAGGAGCAGAAAGTCCCATCTGTGGGTGGTGTGTCCCTGGGGTTGGTCCCACCATGCACCAGGGGAAGGTCACAGCTCAGGACATCCTGAGCAAACAGACATGCATCCAGAGCATCTGCTGGGAGCCGTCTGGTGAGTGGGAAGGTGCTTGGCTGCTGCTGGAGGGACATTTCTCGCAGCAGAAATTTGTTCTTAGCAGCCAGCAAATCCAAACAGAAAGCGTGGGTTGCCGTCTCGGCCCTGTGAGTCGATAGGCTGAAGTGGCCTAGTTTTGGTAGAAAAGGCACTTTCAGGTGAAACGTTGAATCTTCTCAACCCCAGGAGAACACATCTCATCAAAATTTTATATGGCCTTGGGATGTTGGTGTTTTATAAACAAGGCATTTGTAGATGCATAAAGGAGAAAAGACTGGAATATCACAAATTGCTCATCCAGGGAAAAAGTAAATGAAGAAAGAAAAGCTCGGGAACTTACTTAAAATACATGTAAATCTATGTGTACATTTGGGAGTTTTATCTGACAGCAATACTGTTGCTCTTACAGGGAACTAGAGTAACTGGGAATTTCCCACATCATTTCTCCTCTCTTCCCGGGGCACTTCTGAGTTGAGGTCCTGAATGTGTTGCTGGAATAGGAGGTATAGTCTGGGGGTGTAAGTCACATGGATGGGGGGTAAGGGACCCTTCTGAACTAAACATTCATCTACATGGCTATCTTGCATTACATGGGAAGGGATTTGATGACCCAAGTGGTCCATTCCAGCATCTCATGAAAGAAAACTAGGAAAAGAAAAGTTTGTTGTTCTAGGGCTCTTTTTCATTGCCACGAGGAAGTTGTCATATAGGAAAGAAAATATGATTATCAAACATAATACTGTAATGCTAAAAGAAGGTTGGATCTCTGTACTTATCATCCCCCTCCCTAGTGAAAAGTAACCTGCTTTTCCTTCACATGAAAAATAAAAGAAAGCAAAAATTACTTTGTGCTGAGTTTTTTCCAGCCCAGTTCTACTAAAGGTAGTTTGCCCAAACTAAAAAATATATTTCAAGTCTTTAAGGAAAGAATAACAGCTCTTTGGGCTGGTATTGCTAAAGTACTCTAGGGTCTTTAAAATGCTGCATTAATTCCTATGCAATCTTTTCCATCCTTTCTGGATATCCTGGTAATGATTCAGATTGCTTTCTCTATTGTGTATTGCCATCACTCATAGCCAGGAATGCTAGGGAAGGAGTAAGGCTTCCACAGTACTGCTTGTTGTGCTAACAAGGAGTGGTAGAGCCAGCCCTTGCTTGGGCTGTCCCCCAGCCTCTACACGAACACACACACTTTCACACACAAACACATACATGCACATGGACTGATGCTACCATTTCCTAGCTTCTGAGACGTTTTAACCACCGTGCTGTTTCAGTATGGAGTTTGGGTATCATGTAGCTATATTATCATTGGCAGGCTGTTGATCCTGATCCAAAGATCATTGCAAGTTCTGGAAAAAACCTGTTTTCATTTTAGAAGAACAAGATCCTTGACTCCTTTGGATAACCCACTTCTAGCACCTATAAGTGAGAGGCTGCTCCCCCCTTTGGCTCAGGTCTCATAGTATTTCACAGGTACTATTGCTCTTCTGGCAGTGATATTGCAGTTCCTGGCAAATGTTCAGAGCCTCTGATATACCGTACCCCACATGGCTACTTAGTGAACCTGGAAGTTACAGAGTGCTAAAAAACAGGGAAAGGCTTGGAAGTGTGCTCTCTTGGAAAGCCTGGGTGAGGTTTCTGTGTCCTGCTTCCTCCACATGCCACTTACTTGAAAAAGTTCTGATCAGGTTGTTAAATTCCTCTGATGTTAATGTGGTCCTACGCTGCTGGGAGCTGACAAATGTTTCATCACGGAGAGACAGAGCAATAAGTGCTTATGGAATGGGAATGCCGCAAAGGCTGCCAGTTGTCATTTGTTCAACAAGCAGAATGGTCAGTGCAGATTATAATGCACCACCACACCGTCGGTGCAATCCCTGAACCCCAGACACAACCCCGGACATAAATACGAGTAAAGTCAAGAAAGGGCTGCTGAGATGTAAATAAATACAACCATTTGCTAAAAACTGGCCTCACCTCCCTTACAAAGGCCCTCCTTAACAATGAGGATGGCTGCCAAATGCACGCTTGCCTCCGTGCTTAGGGAACTGTGATGAATGGCATTTTTAGGCTCATAGTGGGTCTTTCTGGGGTCACTGGCTCTGCCAGTGGATCCTTTTCAGTTCAGCGCTTGAACCTGAGTCACAGTACCATTCTGGGTCACCTCTGTTAGGAGCCTGGAAATCCAAACCGGGCACTGGGATACACGGGCCATCAAACTGCTACAGCAATAGGTCTGAAAATCACCTTTGTGCATGACCTAGCTGAGAGCATCGTGCCAACTTCTGGGTCTTCTGAGAGGGAAAAAGGAGAGCACTTCCACCACAAGTGTGCACATTCTGCATCTTGATATTTATCGATGCAATGCTAGTAATCCTTGTTTTCATCTACTGAATGCTGTGCCTTTTCAGGTAAGGAGTCAAATTCACCCTCTGTTCTTTTTTTTTTTTGCATAGCGTTACAATTAATAAGAGACTTGCACTTTTATTTTCAAGGGCAATTTATCATACTCTATCTCCATGCTAAATGGTTGTTCAGAAATCTAGTTTAATCTGTTGCTTGTGGAAGAAAATCCAACTAGAATTTTAACTAGATGGAGCAAATCTGAATCATTGTGCTGCTTCTAAGTAGACTGCACACAGGTCCAAATTAAGAAAATGTCTTTGAAAGCTGGCTTGGGATTGCTGATGCCAGAGTGATTCTATTAATCCATCCAAAATAATGGATTTTATTGACATTATCAAGTACAAGGCTAATGTTTCTTACTAATCCTCAGCTCTTAGCAGTCTATACTGTCATACACCACCTTTGGGATTGTGTGTGAAAATCCAGGAAAGCCTCTTAACTATTATAAAAGATATGGTTCAGCCAAAGCATCAGTAGGACATCTGATTCCGTAAAGGTACCAGTTCAGACCTCTGATAGATGTCAGGTTTAGTAAGCATGCCTCCATAAAGTTGGAGATCTCCACTCTTGGACCATGGTGTATCTGCAAGAAAACAGAAAATCTCTAAAAAACATTTGGGCTCATAAGAAATCCTATACTTTCACTTAATTCAGATTTAATTAAAAGAAAAACAAATTAATATATTGCATGTGAACTCTTTCTAATGCCATGTATTGAAAAATGTGAGTCCAATCCCACGAAATGTGAGACTAATTAAAGTAAAACATTTGGGCTGTCTCTGAAGTTTGTATTTTCCTGTTATCCACGGGTTTCCTATTTCATTTTCATGTTTGCCTTCCCAGCCATGTGTGCTAGAAATTAACTTCTTTCTAAAAGAAAACTGAGACTTTTACACATTAAATAAATTTAGCTGATGGGCCTCTAAAGAAAATATTTATTACCAGGAGACTTTGTAATAAAATCTTTCATCAGTGACGTGGTGTGTGCAAAGCTGTTCTTTGTGGGCTGGCTCCAGTGTTTGCTGTGCATTGCTCTGGGGTGGCTGGCAGACCTCCAACCCTCTTCCAGGGTCAAGGCAAACACTGGAAGCCTACGTAGTGATCACAAATCCATGGATTTGCTTCCTTATCACTGCGAGTGAGTTGGTTACTCTACAGGTAACATTCCTCAAAAATCAAGTATTTGCATTCATCTATTTTCCCAAGAGATTCTGTTTATATATTTGGCCTTAAACAATGCCTTTCTATGCTTTTACCATGACAAACACTATATAAATAAAAATGCCTTTTTTTTTTTTTTCCCCCTAACACCTGTGACTCTCAGAAAATACCAAGTCTATGCTGAGCTAGAGGAGGAACTGCCAACACAAGAAAATGAAGCCGGCCTTGAAGCAATTAGCATCACATGTTTCCATTTAATGTACTTTTTATGGTTTCAATTAAAAAGCCAGCACTTGCCCAGTTACATAATGCTATCATTTTGTGGCTGGGAGGACTATCTGTATAAAATATGATATTATTTTGGCTCATTATTCCAAGAACTTTTTCTCTTTACCTTTGTTAAGTTTAAGGAAGCAGAATGAGGCTGATCCTGACAGCTTAGAAGGAAACAGGTACAAATTTTGTAAAATGGTAGTTGAGTACTAGTTGCAGAGGTGAAGTAAAATGTACGAGAAGACCCTGTCACAATTCCAGATGCCATCTTGTTGTGTTGGACACGACGGATAGGGAATGTGGAAAAAATACACAAATCAAATGACTTTACTGCTGCTGTCTGTCACACAGCCCAGGACGGGTCCAGAGCCTGCAGCTGGTCTCTTCTTTGTATTTGTCTCAGTTCAGACAATGCAAGCTCTTCACGTCTCTCAGCATGAGGAAGACATTTGCCAACACCAGCTGATGTGGTGGTTGAGGGTCTCAACGAGATTTTCTCCAGGCTGCAAAGGTGACTGAAGCATGCCAGCCTGGACTGGTAAGCTATATTTTCCTCAGACTCTTAAAATAACCCTCCAAGCCCCTAGATTATCAAGAGGAGCAAAACTGAGCCTCGGAAGAAGGGAGGGGTGGGGGAAGGAGTTTTAAGTTCTGGTTTTATCAGTCATTATACTACTCAGATTTGATTAGTAACAAATTAAATTGATTCTTTCCTCAAGTCAAGTCTGTTTAGCCCATGACCATTGTGGAGGATTGATCCCTCCCTGTCCCTGTCTTGACCCTCGAGCCTTTCCTTATATTTTCTCCTCCCCATCACACTGTGGGAAGGAGTGAGCAAGAGGATACATGGTGCTTAGTTGTCAGCTGAGACTAAACCACGATTCTCTTAAATATAGGACCAAGTCCACTGATTTCAATGGTATTTTCTTGAGTAATAAGTAACTGCTTGATACAATTTTTTTAAAACAAGAAAATTCAGATCTAAAATCTGAATTGAGATCCCTTTTCCTATGAAAGATGTCATCAATATCTGATATTCTCTTGTTCAGGACAAGGGCTATGTTATCCACAATGACCTGAGTTTTGAATATATGGTTTCCTGGCCATAGCATTCTAGTTTAGTTAAATAGAACAGTGAGGGGTTTGAGAATATTGTCCTTGGGAATTCCTACAGTAGTTACTGCGGATTAGCACAAAACATAATCCCAGTCTTATAACTGTTAATTATTCTAAAAACCAGGATAAAGATTATGTTGGTGACAAACAGCCAACTAGAAAACTACCCTCTTATTAATGCTCTAACCTAAGACGAAAAAGCCTGTGACTCGGGACTCATTAGAACATTAAGAAATGTAATAGGATATTTTATTTTTTCCCTCTCTTTCCTTCAGTGATAACAATAATAATAAGGCATGCTTTACCATTGATAAAATTGGACAATTTTCTTGGTTGCAATACACTGACTTCACTTAGCTTGCCTGGACCCAGCATGGCATTTGTTTCTGTAAATTTTGATTAGTATTTAAAGTTTATTTTATTTTTTAATTAAAAAATTGAATTAATTTTTCATCTTTTCAAATTAAAGCCCTATGCAAACAAAGTGAGTGGGACATGTGACACTGACCGTAGCACCGATACCACCCAATCTGGTACATGTTACCCGTGTCATGTACCACACAACATAGTTACAGCACGAGAACCTGGTAACTTGAGAGGTGTGCCACCAAGCTGCCCCAGTTCCCATGTCCTTGGTGACCCATGTCCTTGTCCACGGCACAAGGAGAGAAGGATGCTGAGTAACACCATGGACCTGTTCCTCCACAGACAGCGGCATCTTCTGCTGATGACCATGGGTTGATGAGTGCCTGAGTCAAGCAGAAGGTGGCTTTGGGGTAGGTCATCACCTTGGTTCCACGAAACCTGAGCTCTGTGGGCACTGCAGTGGCCAGTTCTCAAGAAACCTTCACAAAGGCACAGAGTACATTTCCTCAGCTGGGCTAAGGGAAGCGACAACGATCAGGGTCCGAGGCTGCACAGATTGACGAGTGCCACTGAAATTTCTGTACTTGGCTGTTCTTGTTTGTTTTTCTTTGCTTCACTTAATGAACATATCTGCATGTGCGTTTGTTACTGGAACAACCTCTGGAAAACACAGTGACTGCAAGCAACAAAACATATTTTATTAATGTTTTGTGAGTGCTTACCAAGACATGGTTGCAAATTTGGAAAAATCTGTTCCTGTTTAAATATAATAAACAAGCTGGACTTGAGATTTGCAAAATCTGCCTCCAAGTATGAATTTATTCATGCTGAGAGATATGGAGAGTAACTTTATGGAAGTTGCACTGGAGAAAAGTGAGTGTAGGAGGAGAACTGAGGCAAGGAATCTGCAGCAAATACCACATCCTCGTGGTACAGGGAAAAAGGAAGTATCTGTTGAAACTTGTATGGGAAATTTATCTATTGCACTGATATTTTGAGGTGGTAGTTGGGGGTGTTTTGAGAGTAAATATCATTATACAAAGAAAAAGAGATTGTAGGGTCCTAACAAAACTAGATGCCAGTGATTTGATTAATTGCCAAAAGTAATTCTCGCATGTAAACAGAAGCCCCCAAACCCACTCATATATACTACTGAAAATATTCAATGTTCTGTTTTGTCAGCTGGATGAAAGTCATGTCACAGTTTGTTTAAAGAAAAAGCTTCTTATTTCAGAAAATATATTGCCCAGTAAGTCACAAAAGATCAGTCTGTACAGCAGAAAGTGCAACAAACTGCGACCTAGGGTAATCCTTACCCTGAAAATACAAGGGTAAGCAAAATACATATTCTAACCTAAAAAATCTCAGCTGTCCTTAGATATATTGTGTGATGAAGCTACAATGGTTTTATCTTCTAAAATATGAAGAGGGTACTTTAAGAAAAGAAAGGCTACCATTAATGCTCCTGGGGCTATTTATTTCTCATGTTGCTGCATCTACATCAAGAACGTTTGAATTCAGGGATATTTGCACACAAAATATATCTTCCTTTTCTGAATAATCTAGATACCTGGCACAAACGTACTATTGAGATTTTCCTGTGGCCTTGCAGTATTTTTCCCTTTAACCCTCCCACTCCCCAATATTTAAGTTCACAGGCTCTTTGGGGTCTGCTATACACATTTCAAAGACACCCTGGTGACAGTAAATAATAAAAGATGAATCAGCCAGAAAAGTCCAGCTCCTCCAAGAGAACAGTAAGTAGGACAACTCAACTTCAATTACCCTGTTGTATCTTGGGAATATTTTGAATACTTCTGGCTTGGTATTTTCCCAAAATGTCAAAATTGTCCAGACACACTAATAAAAAAGCAAAGAACA
Organism: Eurypyga helias; assembly: GCF_000690775.1. Taxonomy (NCBI): domain Eukaryota; kingdom Metazoa; phylum Chordata; class Aves; order Eurypygiformes; family Eurypygidae; genus Eurypyga; species Eurypyga helias. Next base: position 64,916 of record NW_010259847.1, read on the forward strand.
ATCCATTTCGTTTCTAACTGGAGCAGATCAGAAAACAATCTTGGATTTATTATTTTTGTCCAAGTCCCAAACAACATCCCTCAACTTTGTGTTTTGGTTTTGTGAGATCGAAGTCAGAAAAAGAATGAAAAGCAGCCAAATAGTTAATAAATATTTCTCAAGGAAAGAGACTGTGACAGTCAATCCCTGATAACTCCCTGGCTTACTGTCCTTTTAAACTAAGGGGGAACAATTTCTTTACACAGTAATTTTTCTAGTTTTTTTTTAAGTAATTTACAAAGACAGTGAACATCAGCCCTTTACGATTTTATCAAAATCCTGTAATTTTCAAAGATATCTTAAAAAATCTCTGATTATCTGAAAACAAAAATCACTTGAATAATCTTTTTCTCATTTAAGATGTTATTTTTTTATTAAAAATTGTTTTTTCCATTAAAATATTTTCAAATTTCTCTCTTTTTTGAAAGGTTGGCTCACTGTATAGGAAACTGTGTACTGCTTGGAATATGGCCTGAGACAGAGTTCTGCCAGTTTTTTACCCCAGTAAAGAACCTTTATTAGAATATAAGGTACAGGCTGGCAAAAAGAACTTTATTTTCAATTTGCTCACTGTCTGTATAGGAAACTGTGTACTTACAGACTGCTTGGAATATGGCCTGAGACAGAGTTCTGCCAGTTTTTTACCCCAGTAAAGAACCTTTATTAGAATATAAGGTACAGGCTGGCAAAAAGAACTTTATTTTCAATTTTCTGAAAAAATCCCAAACAATTGAGATAAGGATGAAGAACAATGACCAGACTGAAGACACTCAAATTGGAGAAGGTTTCTTACCTTCTCACCTGGCAAAAAGTCTAAGTTGGCAAGGATTTGCTTTCACCAGTTTGTATGAAAAGCACAGTCATTGCTTTTTTTTGCCAGAAAGACTGAATGCTTTGCAGACAGTGGATTGAAGTCGGCATCCCGCTAAGCCTTTTCCAATAGCGGTCCTTGCCACCATGTACCAAGAAGATGATTTTCATTGCCAGAGAAAGCAGGAGATTGCTGTTAAAACACAGCAAACTGAATAGAATCATAGAATCACTAGGTTCAAACACAACAAACTCAATAGGCATCTGCCACTGCTTATCCTAGGATTTCTTCCTTTGTTTCCAGACCTGAGATTTACCCATTTTCCCCTTAATTTACCCAACGGAAAAATCTCCTGACTGTTGAGGTATTTTAACCAGAAGATGAGAGAGAGAAGAAAATGAAGGCAAAGGGGAGAAAATACTTTGCTTAAAACCTGAGATTTACCCGTTTTCCCCTTAATTTACCCCATGGAAAAATCTCCTGACTGTTGAGGCATTTTAACTAGAAGATGAGTGAGAGAAGAAAATGAAGTCAAAGGGGAGAAAATACTTTGCTTAACACTTATTCATTAATTGAGATGGAGGCTAATTACCTCACATAATCACACCTTCGTGCCACCTGTTTTGGCAAGATCACAGCTTTTCTCCCAAACCACATCAAAGCATCTGACTGACACAAGCGAGGTCAGTACAAATAGCCTCCCCCTCCACCACTGCCAACTCTGCAGAGCTCCTGTGACTGCATGTGTGGTGGGATAACCTGCTTGGCTTTCTCCCTGCAGCTTCTTTACACTTCGAGGGTCAAAAGCGAACACTCTGGAAGTCTGAGAACTGATTCCAGTGCACGTGGTGAAATCAGCAGGTCCTGGTTCAGCACGCCGGTCCCACGTCATGGGAGAGGAGAGGTTCAGCAAGGCATGGCATGTCACGGCTGGCTGATAACCACAGCAGCACAAGGTTGGTGTTAGATGTGAAGGAATATTTCTTGCACATAGCAAAATCTGTGCCACTTTGACAAGAGTTGCTATTTTCTTTCACACTGGCTGATACTAGAGAATCCCTGGTGCCTGCTGGGTCTCCAAGCTGGTGAGCTCATGATGCTTTTAATAATCAGAATTTATTCCCATGTGGCTGGGTTGATAGAAAGACTGACAGGACCTACCTGCAGGGTAGAAATTGCTCTGAAACTGTAACAGCAGCACTAAGGGACTGATGAGGAGAGGTGCGGGGTTTTCACAGCTCCCCTGGAGTCAGCAGGGGTAGGATCTCTCTGCGCCGGTGCAGGATGAGAGGTGGGCAGAGAAACTGAGTTAGAAACAAATCCAGCTTTTCTATTTTTTTTTTCCTCTCCGAAAAAAATCCCTCTCAGCTGTTTTTTGTTTGCTTTGGGGTTTTTGTTTGGTTTGGGGTTGATTGCTTTTTGTTTGTTTTGTAAGGGGCTCAAAACAATGAGATTATTCAATTTCTTTCAGTTTGTGTATTTTTGGGTCTTTAAGCCAACTGGACTAGATTCCTGTCCGTTTACAGTTATGGTAGAGCAGCTGCCGTGACACTAGTGGAAGGTGTCCCTGCCCATGGCAGGGGGTTTGGAACTGAATGAGCTTTAAGGTCCCTTCCAACCCAAATCTTTCTGTGATCCTATGACACAGCCAGTGGTGATAGCCACCCTGGCGCTCACAGCAGTGTCCTTTTGGGTGTCTTCAAACCATCATGGACTTCTAGGGGACCAGGAAAACCATCAGCCCTACCAATTGGGCACTGATTTCCCACCCAGCAAGAAGGGGGAGCTTGTGATCTGCAGCCAGGGTTGCTCACAGACACATTACAAGGAGGATATTGCTCTCTTCTCCATCCCCTCTGCCTTAGTGCCTGGCTGCTGGAAGCAGAAACTTTCCTTTCCTCAATTTGTTCCTTTTAATTTCTACTATTTTTAGCCTGTGGATTTCATCATTAATTTTATTGCTTCTTCAGCTATGCTGTTTTATTCTTATCCCCTGAATTCCCTAGGCTTTATATCCTAGCAGGGTAGCTGTACACTGTGTTTATGCTGGTAAATCTGAATTATATCCCTTAATGCCATTTGTATGGAAGATTAGTAGCAAAGCAGGTTGAAGAGAGGCGGTAAGTCAATCAATGAATTAACCTCCTGGTTAAATGCCATAGCATGTGGCAGGACAAATGCATCATGATCCTTCTTTGGTTTAGAAGTGAATTTCAACACGGGAGATTAGTGCGGTTTATAATGACCTAGAATGTTTGCTTTAAAAAATGATAGCCCAAATGTTGGCTGACAGACAAGGATTCAGCCTCTGGAGCCTCAACACTATGATTGCAACATGAAAAATGTGCTCTTATCAAGGAGTCGAGACTCCAGGCTCAGTATTGATTTAAATTTATGAGCATATTTCAAAGTCAGGAGAGTTTATTTAGTGCAGACAGCTGGCTGAAAACAATATTTAGCTTGCTTCCTAGGGCTGAGCAGAGGTGCATGTGCAAAACTGCACATGTAAAGCTGTTTCTGCTGTGTACATAGGGGAAACCCGAATTATTCCATCCAGATGGAGAAAGATCACCCACCCATCAGCCTTGAAGGAGTGACTCTGGCACAGGAGCTTTGCTTTGAATCCACCTGCAGTACTGGGGAGCTAGCTTTGGTGACAGCTGTAGTCTGGACAACTCTTCAGTCTTGCATCTGGAAGGAGAGAAGATAGCAGATCCCTGCTGGCACCTAGATGAGCTCATTCATGAGGGCTGAAGAGCATCCTATCTCCTGTTCTTGCATTCTTGGAGACAGCTTATGAGAATGAGTAGGTAGGAACGAGGACTTACTGTAAATGTCTCAACTCCCCTGTGAGTTGGCCAACTGTGACAGGGAACTCTTTCTGAAGACACACTCCTCCACAACCATCTATCATGGATTGTTTCATGCCATCCTCTTCAACAGGCTCACACTGCTTAGCTGCATGTCAACTGTCTCAGGGTCAATGTGACAAGAAACAAGGCTAAGGCAAAACCTTCAGCTTGCAAAAAAAACCCCCCTTAGTATTGTTCTATTCATTGACTGTCCCAGACCTCTTATTTCTGTTTTAAAATGAATTTTATGTATTTTTAGGAAGAAATTCTAAACTTTAATGCTTATTGAAGCTCATACATTCTGAAAGATGTTTTTAAAGATTAAGAGCAAGATTTTCGATTTCTTTAAAAATTTACATTTTAAAATGTAAATACATGTGCACTTCGTTAAATACGATGACTGAAAGTTTAGCTGTCTTAAACGTTGTTCTTTACGTGATTCACACTGGATAAAATTTAGAAAGGTGATCTTGATATCTGAGTCTATCCAGGATAGACAACTCTGGGTGGAGTTTAATGATAGCCTCGTAAGTTTTCCTCCCTCAACAAGATAACTCAAAGGGAAAAGAAACAAAAGTTGGAAATATAAAAGACAATTAATATAACTCTGAGAAAAAAGAGAGAAACTTTAGAAATAAATTGTTAATGGAACAGTCTTGCTAAAAAATATATGGTCCTTTATGTAAGACAGGTTTCAGGAACAGAATCTTGTCAGCTTTTGGAATGAAATTACTATTACATTTAAGTTAGATTGAATTAGTCATGTTATAAAACTGGAGAGCTGTAAAAAAAAAAAAAAATTAATAATTTAAAGGAATTCAGTTCCTAATGGAGTCTTCCTGGAGACTCAAAATTGTTGTACATAACTGAAATGAAAAGTCCCTTACTCCATGACTTTTGTGAGGCCTCAAAAGGCGAAGTTTTATTTGTAATCGCTTTGCCTCTATTTACATTGCCACACATATCCTCACGAAGTTCTGCCTAAAAATTTGTGGATTAAATATTTCTCAACCCATCTGCAACTCAAAGCACGGACTAAAATTTGTCTTCTGCTCTGAGTGGAAATCCACTCCTGCTTTACCACAAATGCTGTCTTATGTATCAGAAAAAATTCAGTCATCTCTAGATAAACCAGAGGCAATATGTGACAGAGAATACCGTAGAAGACTCATGGTTTAGATCCACACTTAGATTCAACATATGGTGATTTAATCTAAATGAAAGCTTTTGGAAAAACAGAACATTTTGTGTAGAGGGGTCAATGAGTTTTCTGAGTTTTTCTAGATTATTTTAATAATTTACTTACCACTAGGAAAAAATAAATCTGGCATCTTTTAAAAAGCACATTTTCTTGTTGCAAATGCATCTGTAGTTAATATAAATCAAAAACCTCATAAAATTCTTCATGGCAGTCTAAGGGAGGCTTAGAGGAGCAGACAAACAGATTAAAAACACAGCATAAAAAGTTAAGCTCGTTACTTAACAGCTTCATAATAAAGGTCTTTGCTGCTCATATGACATTCATAAACATGACAGGAAAATAGAACATTTCTGTGCAGGATTAAGTACAAATTTTTAAGTTGGAACCATTCTCCTAACCCGAGAAGTGTTACAGCATAAAGACACTCCAAACTGAACTATGCAGAGATATGTATATTATATACTACACTCCATTTTGCAGATAGACCCTGAAGAAAGAATTTCTCACTTAAAGGGAGTCTAATTATGTGACCTTTGCATTGTGGGGATCCATCTGGAGAATTTTAATCACTCAGACAGCATGAATGGTTCAAGTCAGCTCTACTTAGAATCAATTACAACGTGTAAGTAGTTTTATCATGAGCACAAGCTAGCAAAAAAGGCACCTTGATAGAAAGAGCGTTGTTTACACTGCACACTATAACATGTATTAAGATTTATATTCTTCCTGATGCTAACAGGATACTGACCCTGATCAATATAGCAGTAGGGACAATATTAAGGCAAGCTGGGATGGAGAAACAATGCAACATTATTTTCTAGTTTAAGAACACTGGCTTCTATTGACTTTTTAGACAACATTTTGTAGGATATGCTGTGCCCTCTTACTCAGCTGTCCAGTGCCATAAACCTCTCCAGCAGCCTTAGTAAAATCATCCTTTTACTTAGGCCATAAAAGCCGAAAGAGCTCAAGTGGGCCAGCACTGACTGGTGCACCTTGCAGAGCAGGCAAATATACAATTTGAGGTTAGCTTTGAAGGAGCTAGAATAAAAGGTTTTGTAGGGTCATCTGTCAGATAAAATAGATATAGGCATCTTCCAGGCTTGGAAGCATTGCCTTTTGGTCCCCTTTGGACAGAGAAACATAGCTGAGAAAGGCAAAGGACGTCAGATGCCTAGAAGAGAGGCATTGAATGGAGAAATTGCAGTTTGGATAGAAAAGGAAGAAGATGAAAGACATTCATGGAAGTGTTATGAATTGCTTGTACTGCCTCCACTCTGTGGAGATTTTATATATAGCTGTGCATTTCTCACAGTCATTAAAAGTCACCAGACTTAGAAAAAAGGCTTTGTATGTCTTTTCATAGGCTTACCAGCTAAAGAGGGCGATAAGATTGCTTATCCCTTTTCTAAACATGGAATAGATTAGAGAGAAGTTGATTATCTCTGTAACTTGCAGGGATGTTTTCAATGCAAACAAGAGACTCCCAATCTTCACTTTGTTAAGCAGAACAAATGTGAAGTTTCTCATTATAAGAGATCTCTTCTAGGCTCTGAATTATGTATTGCTTTTTAAAAGTTCTGCTTCTTTTTCTTTTCTTTGTAGAACCTATATTTTGCTATGGAACAACTTACTCTTTGTTCTGGTTTTAGTTGGGACAGAGTTAATTCCCATTAAAATTAGGGCATCAATCTACTTTTGAAGATCCTGTCTTAAGGGCTTACAGGTTTCACTGGAGACTTACATTCCTCCTGATTCATCTTTCTCTTCTCATACCTCACATTTGATAATATCCAGCTGCCTCAGCCACATGGTCTCAGATTCACTGAATTATGACTGTTTAGCTTATGAAAAGGTTTAACAGATACTGTTATAGCTACTTCTTAACAATAAGTTATTATGAGCTTTCTGTTCCATTGACCTATCAATAGTTTTTTTTCTTATTAAAACACTGTAAGTAGTGATGAGTAGAAGGCAAAGAGCCTTTTACACCATCAGAAATGTGAAGTAGCTGCATTTTTTAATTTTGGAGCAGTTCAGTAAATTTCCCTAAAAGGCTAACTTGGCTTCCCCATATTTGTAAAGATGAATAGATTTTACTGTTCATTATCTGAGAGGCAAATACTGACTCAATACTGACTCACAGATAAGAAAAGGCCACAAAAGGACAATTCAAATTTTTGGCATTATTAGGAGCTTCAGGCATAGAAACTTATGTAACTATTGCACTAATGATGAATATAGGTTTTAAGATGCAGAAGGCAGGCAGGACTGCATGTCCAGCCCAAGTAGATGGCATATTGAAATTCTGAAATTGAGCTCAGCTCAGAAATGGCAGTTACGTCACCTTCCAGACATGGCAGATCCTTAGAACTGGACTCATGTGATGCCTTGTCTTTCCAGATGAATCTATGACCAAAGAGAATTTATTACACAATTCTGCTTGGACCATGGGTCATGAATCAAATTAATTGCTCATCTTTGAGCTTTTAATAAATGATTTATTATGTACATCATACTACCAGCTGATTTTGTGAGAAGTCCTTTGGTATTTTCTTAAATATTAGTTCAGACTCAAGAAAAAACAAAGACAACATTTTGGATGCTTTTTCATCATTATTTCAAGGCTTAATTTTGATCCCAGTATCTGGAGCTGAACAAAAACATTTCCCTTAGCTATAACTCCATGCGAAGATGTTTCATCATCCTGTAGATAAACTGACACAGAGCCAGAGTCTCCACCTCTGCATGTCTCTTCTGTTTTCTGCTTTTCTGCTGAAAACATGATAAGGCAGGGCACTAAGATACAGACACCTACAGATGGTCTCTGAAAATTCATGTGGAGGTGATCTAAAAGGCTATTTCTTTGTCTGGCTGTCCATTGTCCCCTTTGCTGTCACAATTTTCCATAGCACAATATAAGGCATTTGCCAACTCTCCTACAGTGCTGGTGATCTGTAGTGGCTATGCAGCCAACACGTCTTGGCCCCTGCACAGTCTGTAGGGTGGAATTCTCTGGGAATTACCTGGTCCCAGATATCTGCATAAATATGGAGACACCAGAAGCAAAAACTGGGTGTGAAGATTCCCTAGTACAGAGCATCAAACCTGTCCAAATCCAAAAAGATGAGCACTTCCCCTCATTGAACTGGTGACTTAGATTTGATCTGCTTCTGCAAACCTAAGACCAGAAATTCTTGTTATGGGCTTAGGGATATCTATAGTAGTAATAAAAATAGTAACACATTGCTAATTTGAAATACATTATGATTTCATTTCCAGAGACAGACTCTGCTCAGATGGCGACAGACACAGTGAAGACAGCAGGTGGTTAAAAGCAGCATTTGTGGGATAAGCATTACCCAAGCCTTATACCCCTATTACTGATCATGTTGAAAAACATGCTGGTATAGCTGGGGGCCTTACAGGAATTTGAGTCCCTTATTCCTGTAGGAAATAATTTTCTGTTTCAACAGCTGTAGGAAATGCTTAGATGTACGCTTTAATTTCCCTCATCAATCAGTTCATATTGTTTTTAAATGGGGATCATAGGGGAGCCATATGCTCAGAGATATTCTTAACACATTGTTCAGTCATACAGAACTGAACTTGCTCCTTAGGAGGCTAATTTTTCACTGTAATTCTGTATTCTGATTGAATTTCCTAGCAGTTGGTGGTCCGTTCCATTGTATGACAAGGGCCATTTCAATGGACTCCAAAATAAAGTGGCAGAACAGCTCTTGTCTTGCTTTCTTCTAATTGCTTAAACCATCTCCATATGCGAATGGCAGCACAAAGGTTTTGCACTGAGCAGTGATAAAGGCAGCTGATCAGATCAAAGCAGAAGATTGTTGTGAGATACTGTATTCATTATTCCAAGGAAGTCTTTCCTTTGTCACAAAGACTCAGAAATATGGATTGATCTTCCTTCTGCGCTCAGAGGGACAATAAGTCCTTCTTAGGCGGGTTCTTACCCCTCTGAACACTTACCAAAGTCAGTGAGTTCACCCCTCTCTTCCCTTTTAATCTGCAAGTTCCTATTCTGCGAGGCAGAAGCTCTGCAAAATTAATAATTTGAAGGAAATCACATGTGTAGGTCCTGCCTTGAATCCCTGTTTTTCTAAAAAACTTCCAAAAGAAGCAGTTAGCTTGGAAAAGTGGCTGGCATTGGAGTGCTCAGTTGTTTTGAGAAAGTAATATGGGAGCTGTCAGGCATTGGAAGGGGCTGCCCAGGTAGGTGGTGGAGTCACCATCCCAGGAGGGATTTCGGAGCCATGTGGATGAGGTGCTCAGGGATATGGTTAGTGGTGGGCTTTGCGGTGCTGGGTTAATGGTTGGACTTGATCTTAAAGGTCTTTTCCAACATAAAGATTCTATATTCACAAATGCCCTTCCCCACCCCCTGAGTCTTTTATTGTTTATGAAGGAGGCCCTCAGAAATAGAAGGGGAAAACCCATCTGTCAAGTCCATTGCAAAGTCTCCAGCCCCGTTCTCTAAAGCCACCCCTGGGAAGGTTGAAGACCCAGGTAGATCTGCAGGTGCCGGCTGGCTCAGCAGCTCAGGCCAAGGATGTGGCACACAGGCAGCAGCTCTCCATACAATGGGAAGGTGCAGAGGGTGGTGTCAGGTCGTATGCAATGAAATGCCCCAAAATTAAAAATTTTCTTTTTTCTGATATTATTTCTTTATGTAGAAGTAGAGAAAGTGAACCCTCTTGGGGCTCACTTTTTACAATGAAAGAATCAGTAGCAAAGGAAAAGCTCATTCTTGGCCTTCAGCTGGGACACATTTTTGGAGATGTGCACTTGCACCCAAATTCCTCAGTGTAGACCAGGAGGGAAGGCCATCTGTTCACTTGCTCTTGAAAGGGAACGGATTCCACATGAGCCTCAGCCCAATGTCTGGGAGCTAAAAGGCCACATTACCTCGAAGGAAGAGGGGAATGAGCTGTCTTTAAGGCTAATGGAAATGCTGGCACTGGTCATTGCATAAATATAGCCTGGTTCTTATTTCAAGAGCATGTAAATCAAGACTGAATCATTCTGCGTAAGAGATAAAACATTATAAACTCATGTACATAGAAGGAAAAAAGGCAAGAACACTTTCTTTTGCTAATGGCATGTGCTCTTTGAGGCCTCTAGTAACAGCTCTCAGCATGGGAGATATTTTATATAACAACATCTGGTTACACAGTGCAAACAAAACAACAATTTACACAAGGGCATGTGAAAAGGTTTGACATATGGTATTTATGTGTGAATTTCAGAGAGTTGTCTGTATTTAATTTTCATTCAAATATTCCTTATGTCCCATGAAGAGACCCCACAATATATTGTACAAATGATCGGATTGTTTTGGTGTATTTATGCATGAGCTAAGGTGGCTTCTAATTGACAAACTCAGATTAAGCAGAGATTAATGAAAATTTCAACACTGCCCAGAGAGATACAGCAATATTTTTCTACCATAAATATCAGTAAAAAGTTCAGAACTGAGGAAAAAAATACTCAGATTCATAGAAAAGGATTACGTACCAAATACATGCTATTTACTTTTGTAAGAAACGCCTTGACGTGACATTAAGCATCAAACATTAACACCGAATTTTGATCTAGAAGTGGTGTGGAGTCTTCCATTGAGTAGGACCACTTTTTATTGTTTTGGTGGAACATAGATTAACTTTCCTAATGCTTGCCTGGCTGAGAGAAGATGAAATTTGCGTGATAACATAGAAGTCAGATCAATGCCAGTTATTTGGCTGAGATCATGATCAACCACCACAAGAGTATAAACTTTCTGCGTCTTCAAGCACATCTGCTCATTTCTGCTCTTACCTTCCAAGATCCCGAGTGAGCAAAGCGGCCCCAGGAATAAAAGACGCATGACTAGGTAACTCTGTTCTTACTAAACTAAAGATCTATAGTGTCCACTTCATGCCCCTATGGGACAAAAGTATCATTTCCCAGTGACCAAGAACCTTAAATTAGCTGTTTTCAAATTGTTTACCCTGATTTCTTTCCCAATCTTATTCAAGTCTCAAATGTTCTTTCCAAATGCTTTCCAAATGCATCAGGCTGGTGAACTTGTGTAACTAAACCACGTGTGAAAATTCTGTGGACAACATTTCCATCAAAACAAATCTCTAGAATATCAACATGTAAAACCTAAAAATTAGAATCATGTTAAACTCCATCTTCTGCTCATGACTTTTTCCATAAAGGAATGAGAAGCTATAAATTTAGGATGGATATTTATGGTCATCCATTTTGACCTATTAAACAATACAGACTAGTAAAGAAGTTTTATTAGGTTATTTCTACACCAAAATTCATAACTTTTAAAGACATTCTCACTTCTCTATCACATCTGTCACCAGTTAAGTTGTTCCAATAAAGTATAGCCTTGCTGTTAAAAATCTGCAGCTCATTTCTGTTCTGCTTGTTATTTGTTTTATCAGTTGGTTTCAGCTACTAGAGCTGATAATTCTTTCATTTGCTGAGCCAAAAGAGCCCTCTGCTGTTGGAAATCTACTTCCACCCATGGGAATTCTATCCCACAGTCAAGTGTTTGGTGGGACAGTGGTATTTTATTTTTTAGAGGGCAGTATTATGCTGTCATCTTTCTTGTAGCTCTGTTCTGAAACGTTTCTAACACTGCCAACAGTTGCGTGGGTTGACATTGCAAACACTGGCATTTCAGTTGTGGTGAAATTCAATAATACTTTCACCCTTGTTTCCCTTTCTCAAATTTTTTAAGTCTCAGATTTCGGCTTAAAATATTCTTCAGAACAACATCAAGAAAAATGGCTCAAGTTGAGACATCTTTAGTGTGAAGCAGGGAGCCAGAAGTAAAGGTGCATGACCCCATCCACTCTGATAGAGAAGGCATCTTTCTCTGGTATGGCTGGTATTCTTTTGGACTGTGTGTCATAGCATAACCACTTCATCCAGAGTAGACTCACAGGACATCATGAAGTTTTAAAAACATAAGATGATAGTGCCTGCAAACGCAGGCAGGGTTAGCAACAGTGCAGTCCAAATGGCTCTCATAAAAATATGGTTCTTGTTAGAAGTGTGGAAATGGACCTTTAACAAAAGCTCTGCTTCTGCAAAGTGAAATCAATTTGCTGATTAAAACTCTGGATTATGTTCTTAGCTATGAGACTTATTTGTGTTCCAGCTGCTGCTACCCTCACCCTGATGGCTGAACCTGGATCCCTTGGGCTTTGCCGTGCATTGCCCAGACAAACGGTCCCTCCTTCCAGCAGCTGAGTGGTGCAGAGCCATCTGTGCAAGGAGGAAATGAGGACCCTTTCTGACAGGCAGGAAGGGCTTCCCAGCCCTCTGCCCACCACAAGCATTAAGGGGCACATCAAGGAGATGAAAGGAGGAATACACAAGGCAAGCTGGCTGCCGTATCATTAAGGACAGTCTTTCTTCCCTCTGACAGCTCAGAGACTAAATTCACTGAGTGGAAGCCAGGACTGGGTCATCTATTCCAGAAAACCTAGGCAGCCAGAACACAAAACTAATTTTCTCTGGACCATATTGACAGCAATTTATCCCTACATGCGCTTCAGTCTTGTACGAGGTGTTAAACCAGCATGCCTGGTGTACGTAGCTGTGGCAGCACTGATGGGTCTCAGCGTGAGCCATGCTGGAGGCTGGGTAATTGAACATGGATGGTCCTCACAGCTGCTTCATTATTAATTATAATGGGCATTTATGTACAATCTCATTTAAATGGATTCATCACATTTGAGAGAATTTCAAGGAAATGTTCAAGAAGCTGAAAGTACACAGGCTCCCTCGAGCCATACAAGCTGACCTGGGTTCAGTCGCTGTCACGGATGGCACTGCAGAAATCTCTGCAGGTCTTACTTTACAGTGCCTCCTGCATTAACCAATGCCCAACACTCAGTCTGACCTATGGCTCAGCCACAAGATCTTCCTCACCTTTTCCTGACATTCAAAGGAGACGCCAAAGTTATAATCTATTAGCCTAAATCTTCACAACATGATAATTGTGCACGTCATTAATTTTATTAGTACTCTGGATGTTGTCACCAATTCCCTATTTGATTCTCTAATTAGCCTGTTTTGTTAATTAATTAGGCTTTCCTATCCATACTGTGAGAATGTTTAAGAATTTTTCTTCCAATCGGCCTGTCTCACTGGATTTTGACAGAGAACATGGAAGCTGCAGACATTTAAAGTTATTTAAAGACATTTAAAGGCTGCTGATTGCCTTTTCCACATTCTTATTTTTATGAAATGCAGATTACTGATGCTCTGGGTAAGGAATGTTCTGTAGCTAGAACTGACCCTTTAACAGACAACAGAGAATTTATTCAGGGAGATATAAGTAGCCTGGTCACAATAAAATGTCATTTATTGTAATTTTTACTGCAACGGTTTATTATGTAGTGCAAGTTTGTCTGTTTTTGAGACAGATGTTTGGCCTGATCTTGGAATGCAGCTACTTCTTGTTGTCTGTGATACAGCTCTGCTCAGCACTGACCATGGACTTCAGGGAAAATCAGGAAGGCTAATGCACTGGGGAGCTCCCAATCACCTACGTCCACATGGTGTATCCCCCGTGGGCTGTACACAATAAATTACTGATAGTAGAGGGGAAAATAAGGAAAAAGTATGTCACGACTCACCTTTCCAACAACACGAAGGATATGATGGAAACCTGGAGTTCAGCAGCACAACCCCTAAGACACATAAATTTCTCTGGAAACGGTAGGAATAGTGAAGTGGTCTGGAATAACTGACAGCGACCCTGCGCAGTGCATCGGCCCCAAAGCGCGCGCCGAGGTCCCACTGCAAACTTGGCACCGTGACGGACAGACAGCACGCAGGGGGGCTGTCGGCAGCAGGCAGGCTTTCACATGCCTGCAGCTATTCCCGCATGAAGGTGGATTCTAGGCTGTTCACGGAGCTGATTCACTGTCCCTCTCAGGGATACAGGAATGTTGCCTGGGCATCTTCTAAAAATTCCATTTACAGTTTAAATTAACCTGTCAGCCCTGGGCTTGTCACAGGGTACATGCTGGGGGCATCTGGGGACTCTAACAGGTCTGGACACAAGGGATTGTTTTTAGAACAAGTATCAATACAATCAAGAAGCCAAGTCCCCCTGTAACTGTGGCTGCATGTACAGAGGGACACTCACACTCCTTTACTAATGACCCAGGATCGTTATTTGCATTGAGCTCATTTGCATGTTATACTTAAAGGTTGGCTTGGCCATTGGTGCTGTTTATTTGGTATTATGATCTACATTTATTTAGAGATGTAACAGTAGCAATTTGAGCTAATCCCTTCTGACCACTATCATGTGATAGAAGTGTTAATCATTAACTATCCAGAGCCATACAGAAAGAAGAGTTAATTAATACTGTAGGCACCCACACATATCACCCTTTTATCAAGAAAAGCTGCATGATGACATCAGCCTTTGAGAATGTCAACAGACATCTTTAAGAGTTGCTGCTGCTTTTATCCATGATCATTCAGCTCCTCTGAGCTTCTGTAAAGGGAGTTAAATATCCAATTATAACAATTTTTACCATCCAGATCATGAGCCTATTCTTCAGAATTAGCCTGAATTAATGATAAGTGTGGAGAAAGGAGAAGTTACACATCATTATCAGCTGCATGTTTTTCTGGACAAAAACAAATCCCTGACCTCATTTTTAAACCCTCATTAGCAGCACTTGCAAAGGAGGTCAGCCCGCTCCATATCCAGCAGCGGAGTCTGTGCTGCTAGGGCACACCGGGCTCTGGGCACAGGCGGCTCTCGCTGTCACACCTCTCCCTGATGCTGGGCCAAGGCTCAGCAATCTATCTTACATCTGCAGTGACAGTGATCCATGGCCAGCACCTCCGAGAGAACAGCACCGGCAAAGCCAAACACCTATCAAAGCCCACAAACATTGTCCTCTTGCGATACTAACCCTAAATTCTGGAATTGCAAAGCTTTTGGAAAACTAACCTTTCCTTTCTCTTCCCTTTCTTATATCCACCCCTTCCCACCTCCCTTTCTGAGGTGTGTCAAAAAGCCTGTTTTTTGACAGCAGCCTCGTCAATGTGATTTGCTGGCAAACACAATCTATCTGTGTGTTCCCACCTTCATCCATACTATTTAGCACAGATGCGTTTCCTAACCCTCTGTATTACTACGTTACTTTAGATGGGACATACAATGTGCATTACAATTGTAAGTTTACATCTATATAAAATGCAGCCAGCATTATGTAATTTAACATTTAAGAACACTACACTGCAGCAACTTTATAGCAACTGGATATAATGATCAACTAATCCTATACCTTTCTATAAAAACATGCACATAACACACTTGCTATATGCAGAAAGTTGTAACTCAATGCATAATTTCTCCACCATCACAGGAGTATCCTAATTTCAGTGAAAAGCATAAACATTCAGTTTTGCCTCATTTGCTTTGGAAGGTACCTTTTACATGAATCAACTATTAATGTAGCTGGCAGCTTACCTGTTCTTTTATTTTTTTCTTTTGTGGCAAAGGAAAACCATGTTTTGCTTTATCACCATTGTAGCCAGAAAATTTGCACGGAGGTGAGATGTCAGAAGTTGTATTAGCAGGAGGGAGACTCTTACAAACTCTCTTATAAACAGGATGTCTGTAAAACTGGTTGGTAGTTTACAAGTTGTAGGTTCTTCAGGAAATAATTTGGAGACCAGTGTACAACCGGGTGACACTATTTGAACAGATGTCACAATTTTCCCCACCTTTGCCTTGTTAGGATGGCAGAGCACCTTTCATAGTCAACTTAATGCTCCCAACATATATTTTCAAAACCACAGTTGTCTACTAATACAGAACATGTGTTCAATATAAATATGCATGTGAAAGTGTATGTGACTAATGCTAATAGCTCTTATCAGCTACACAAAAATGCACTTTTCACAAAGAGAATAAACAGAGAATCACAGAAAGTTTAAGCAACATGGTCAGGTTCAGACAGCAAGTCAGTGCCAGAGACTGCTCTGCTATTGCTCAGCTTTCTGTGCTTGTGGCTGGACTACATGTTGTTGCTAGTGAAAAGAACCTAGGGAAAGGGAAAATATGCAAGGAGTGCTTCTGTGCCTGGGGAAATGGGAGAAACTTAGGGAAAAAAAGTCGTCGTCTTCTCTCTTGAGTCCTAAATCTGATTTTGAAAGAGTGCAGTATCGCTGCTTATCTGTTTAAAGATGAACATGCACTTTGGATACTCCAGAATTCATAGCTTTTGATATTTTATTTATAGATGCACAATAACAGTCCACGACGAAGAGGCCAGAATCACAACTGTCCCATTTTAAATCTTTCTTTATAGCGCAGACATTTATTTTCTGACAAGAAAATGAAAGACTGACCGACCAAGCAGAAATGTAAAGGCAGTGTTACCTCAGTAGATTGCTGTTGGGCTGATAATAATACCTTTTGATTTCATCCTATTTTCTTAGCGAAAACATCTATTGGAAAAATTTGAGGAGCTGAGAACACCAACACTCTAATAAATAGAGTAAGAAGCAACTTGAAATGATGGCACAAGCATTAAGGACCAAGCTACAAAATAACTGGGTTGCCTGAAAGAGAATTGAGATAGAAATTCAAGGGATCATTAATTGATGTGGCGTGAAGAAAGTTTTTGGCTCGATGGAGCCAGGAGCTGGCTGCACGCCGCAGCGCTGCGGGGCTGCTCGCCGGGCAGGGCTGCACCCCTGGCCGCGGGCTCCCCAGCACCACTGACATGCACAAGCAGGGCTCTGTAAACACTCTCTCATTAGAGCTTTTTGAAAAGAAAATTGTTGTGAATTAGAGCTGGGAGTGATGTTTGCACAAGGTTTGCAGCCAGCGGACTTCACATTCCCGGCAGGTCACCAGCGGGATGAGGTTGCGGTTTGCAGCTGAACCCTCACACGTGGTTCACCTCTCCTGCAGGCGCTGCGGTAGATGAGCAATGGCAATGCTATTTTTGCAGAAGTATTTTAATACTAGAAAGTTTAAATCAATAGCAACTGACACCCGCTTCCAATAATCTGAGAAATTGCAGGGATTTTTTTCCAGATTAATGATTATCTGTGGAAGTTGGCTGGCTGTCTGGAATTTACTGTGTTTTGCTTTGCCTTTCTCTATCCTACTGTTTTGTTTTAAGCTTCTGGTGTTTTCTAGGGTATTTTCAACATTGCCTTTTAAGTATTTTTTCTTTCGTGACAGTCTTAGACAAGTAGGCAGGAGGAATGATGGGGTGAAATAAAAGAAACAAAAGTTTTCCATTGCAATTACAGGGTTGGCCTCCTCATATAAATTATTTATGGAAAAATACACTTAATACCCTTACCCAGATATTCCGAGATAAAGGAAGATGAAGCTAAAGTTGGTGCACTGTAATCCATTAGTCTGGTATGGATGATGGATCACAGTTAGAAGCAAACCATGTAGAAAGTAGCTGTAAGTGATCCTCCAGCTGACCCAACCTTTTAAAGCTAATTTTCCATGACCAAGGTGAAAATTCATTTGCTACAGCAGAAGAAAACTTTCTAGGCACATCACATTCTCCTTCCCTGCTGTGCTGGCCCTGAGGTTGCTTAGACACAGTTCACCGTGCAGCCCTGGAGGCAATAGATGTTTGTCTATATCAGAGGGCTCATGACACGGAGCTTTTCATGTCTGAAAATACGACACTGGAAAGCCCGTAGTTCGCTTGAGAGGATTCTTGAGTGTCTTGAATAACTAACATTGCCCTGCAGTGAATTGCTGGGACGTGCAAGGAGGTGTACAGGCATGTAGGGGTGTTGGCCACTGATCAGCCTTGTCTACTTGAGCATTCTCCTCCTTCTCATGGCTCAGACCCCTTCTGCCGTGTTCACAGACAGCTCAGGACAGGGAAGGGCTTTCCCACCCTGCTCAAGCAGTACTCACCAAGGTCTCGAAGCAAAGTGCCTGCAGAATCACGAACCAGAATAATTACAACTCTGGGATTAAAGAAAGAGGTGGCTGACAGCTCAGCTCACCATAAAAATTCAGGGAAGATGCTCTGCTGCTGAAGGCTGTATTCGTATTAGTTTATGAAACCAATCACAATGCATACTCACAGCTGTTAAAAATCCCAGAAGTTCTTAGCTGCATCCTGAATTCCACATATGGCAACTTCATTGGTAGGACAGGTATTGTGAGTGAAGTTTCCTTTTTCCTCCGCACTTAAGGTGAATATTTGCGATTTAAATCAGATGAGGCTATAAACCTCCCTTCCATTTTGGTGATGTGCTGCCTACGTGTCTGGGAGCTCACTCAGGAAGAGCTTTCGGAAGTCTGCCCTCCTCCCCTGCCTGTTAGCTTTGAGAGGGGTGTGGAAATCACACACCAGAATTGTTGGTGCAGCTTCAGCCCATCATTATCTCTCACAGAAAAAGAGCACCAGTGCCACCCCTCCACAGATGGTGCTTTTTCCCCCAGGGAAGACCTCTGACTCAGTATTTTGGCCAGGGGCATGGGGATTGGAAGACTACTGCAGCCTTTGGAAAAGGAAGGCTCATGTAGAAATAAAAAAAAAAAAACCCAAACCAAAACCTAAGCTTGCAGCAAGTGTCCTGGGGGGACTTGAGGCACAAGTAACATGTGCAGGCAGAAAGGATGCTCAGCATAATTTCTTCTAGCTCTCCATTCTATGCTTCCTATATGGCTCTTTTTTAATGACTTGATACCTATGGCTGCTAGTCTCTAATGACATGATGCCTATGGCTGCTCATCCCAGTGAGTTCGCTTTTTCTTCATGTCTCTTGTTCCCCTGTCCTGATTGAGTACCTTTGGCTCACTTCTGCACCCCCAAATTGCCATCTTGGCAAGAGGATTCGTGTGCTTGGGTTGGTCTGAAGCTATCTGTATGCTGAGAAACCAGAACAGAAAATCATTAAATTCACAATGCAGTTTTCCATCTCTGGGGTTATTAATTTGATCGTGTTTCCCTATGCAGACAATTTTCATACTATGTGAAGGGAATTTATTTGCCATCTTGATTTTTCCATTCAATTCAAATAAAATCCACCAGGGATTCCAGCATCAGTCGCAATGAGGGCACTGCAGATGGACAGACATCTGGGAAGACAAGCTGACAGCTTGGTGACAGTGCAAGGCAATGGGACAGGCGATCCCAGAGATCCTACTAAACACATTACCTTCTATGGGGCTTAAGGGAGTAAGGATGGAAAAATGATGCTTCTGTAACACCTTTGGCAGTTTGAATTTGTTGGAGAGAATCCAGGTGTATAAGAGGGGTGTGACTTTTTTGATATAAGCAGAGTTTTCAGATGAGTGTTTGCAAGTGACTTCTACAATTTATAAAACATCATG
Organism: Eurypyga helias; assembly: GCF_000690775.1. Taxonomy (NCBI): domain Eukaryota; kingdom Metazoa; phylum Chordata; class Aves; order Eurypygiformes; family Eurypygidae; genus Eurypyga; species Eurypyga helias. The sequence goes on from NW_010259847.1 coordinate 84,205, forward strand.
ACCTCATATGACTGTAATCTCATTTAAAATAGATTTAAAGTACCTTTAAAACCTAAAGCTGTCACTCAGCATTAAATAATCAAAATATGTGAGTGCATGATGGAGTTCTCTGCAGAGAGAGGAGCTAATTTTTCATTTTACCTCGTCTGCTGGCAAAGAGGCCTTCGGTAGCATTCCCTGCAAATGATCTGGAGCCTCTTGTGAGTTTCTGCTGGGATTTTGTCCGAAGTGAATAAAATATGGATGATGAATGCTTTTGAAAAGGTTTGTTTATATTCAGAAAAAACATTATATTGAATGCAGCTTCAAATCACCTATGAAACTAGCTGGGAAAGGTAATTACTGTGCAGCTTTATGCCTACATAAATATCAGGGAAATCTCAAGGCTCAGGTCTGCAGATGTCCCATTTCCCAGGTTGCCAGCCTTGCAGGAGGTCTGCTGATCTCATTCCAAAACCACCGCAAATCTTCAGAGATTTCCCATGAACTGGAACCCTGAGACTCCCTGAGATGAAGCAGAACACAACCGCAGGCATGAAGGCAGGTTTCAGTAGAAATAATGGTATTAAAATCTGGGAAAGTGACACTGAAGAATCAGAGAGCCTGCTTGACTATATATAATGCCTGACCATTTGGAGAAGTGACATGGTCCCTCTGGGCTCAGCCTCTCCCTCGATGCGCTGTGGTCAAGGCCATACAACATCATGGCCAAAGAAGAGGATCAAGGCAAACATGTAGCAACCACAGAGGGGAAGAGGAGTTCATAAGCAACAACAGCACGTAACAGCATCTTTAAAAACACCGGGAGAATTTTGAAATTGCTTTGTACCAGTTTTGTTATGAATCCAGTTATAGCAGTAGAAAAGAAGTAAGAAACTCACTTGCCTGCATACTGTTTCAAAGGAGACAGCAGTTCTTCTTAATAATAGTCACAAGTGATTTCCTTTCAAAAATATTATTGTTGTTATTATCATTACTTCTGAGATAAGCCGTTTAAGTCCTGATGGATGCTTCTGGAAATTACTCCCTACTCAGCTGACAAGCTTATCTGGCCTCAAGTGAAGCCAAGTCATTTTACTTGGACAGTGTTTGCCATAACCAGTATGAAGCAAGCAAAACTAATCTCCACTGCACTATGGGGTGTATTTGGCTAAGTTTCCATACTTCCAAAACTCAAATTCAGTGACCCAAATGTTAACAATACCCTATGATATAACTCTGTTGGAGTCAATGTCTCTGACAGGGTTGATCCCATTAAGGAGTGGGTTATACAATCACACTGTGAGAAATCTAGTCTGTCTTACAGATCTTATATTTTAAGCATTTAAAAGGGATTATTAAGAGAGATGCTGGTCTCCCAAAGTCCTTTTCAACCTAAATTATTCTAGGATTTTTTGGAAACTAGGTACTTAAGATAGATTTAATAATGCAAGGCAATATTCACCATCCTGTTTCCTTGGCAGAATTAGTGCCAAGGACTTAATGCAGAAAAATATATTAGTGCTATTTAAGGAGTTGGGCATTTGTGATATGAGATAGCAAAAAATTCCCTGGAACTTTATAATGTATGTTATGCCACATGTTAGTAAACATTTGCATAGCCTTACAGCTTCACTGCATCTTTAGAGCCTTTCAAACAGCTTTATCCAACAGGCTGGCACAAGCCCTTTTTGAATGGCTGTAAGTCAAGTTCAAACAAGTTTATTACACAGCGGTGAAATTATATTGGCATATCCCGTAATGTAAGTCTGAAAATGAATCTTTGATAGCTTCTGTATGACAAGTGAAAATTCATTTCAGAGCTTTTCTTTCCCATAAATTCTTGGATTTTCATTGTTTTCATAAGTGAATGTATTATGGAAGGTAATTCCAGCATATTGTCAAAAATATGTGATTATGAAGATAAACAAAATCAGCTCTTTCCACCCTCAAATAAATACAGTAGCTATAATTAATGAAACTTCACTAAATCACATTGAATCTGTTTGGATTTGGACATAAGCTATGCAGAGACATAGCTGTCATTTGGAATTATCACATTATGTATTTAAAGCCCAAATGAATCACAGCCATAAAGACTACTTGTATCCGAAAGGAATAATTCCTTGCTGTTCAGTCTTTAAAACAATCCTTAAATGCAGAAATGTTAAGGACTGATCTCTGACAATGTTGCATTTGCCAGCTCTATTGCTTTTAGCATGACAAAGGCTACTACATTTATGTGTCATCTTCATTTCCCACCGAACTTTTGCCCATGGCTTCTCAGACAACACTTAGGCTGTGGATATTGAAGAAATCCCAAGAAAAATGGCCTTTGAATAGTTTTCCGACAAACTCCGCGTCGCATTTCCCTGCTGCTGCCTGGGATGTGTTAAACATCCTGCTCACACTCCGCATGGAACATGTACAGCAATTCTGGTCCAGGAAATACCAGACTGAAATGTGAGAGTCATTACTTTTTGAAATTCAAATGTTGGCAGGTAGGTGATGTCCATGGGAATTTGCTGGAAGTGGCTGTTTTCATACAAGAAAATAGAAAAGGACGTTCCAGCCGCACATCACCGGCAGCCTGGCTGTGTGCACAGGAAAGGCATTTCGTCCCATTTTCTCCAACTGCTCCATAAAACTACTGTCATCTAGTCATCTCTGTTTCTTAACGCTGGGCTCTTACAGTTAAAATGCACATGAAATTTTCCCATTTTTGAACAACGCAAAAAACTCTAAACCACAGACCAATGCAGACCTATAGTCTTTCAAATGCTGATAAATCAACAAAAAATAAATAGTATTAGAAAAAAAATATTGTTAGTTCTGTTCTTTACTGCTAGCATTACAGAATTTTAATCATAAGGCAGCCTCTTCCGTCCCTTTCCTACTGATAATCCTGCTGGCTTTGATTCAGCAGTGGCTGCCAAATGCCAGGGCAATGTGTCGTCAACACAAACTCTACAGGCATTCTGGGGCATGAAGAAATGTAGTTCCTACCATAAAAAAAAAAGAACTACTGCATTCTTTGCAAAAATGCCAGAAATTCTTTTTGGGTTTGTTTATGTCACTACTTTGTGTTGTCTTTCTTAAAATGCTCTTTCTTTTCATCTGTTCAGCAAGAAAGGAAAAAATTAAAGAAACCTCTGGAAAAGAGTAGGTAGAGGTTTCTCATTTCTCCACCAGACTGATGCAGATATAATTGATTTAAATATCCCTATAATAATAATGATGATGACTCAGTCTCTGTTCCACATGCAAAGCATTTCTGCCATGACCTGAGCCATCACCCAGGATGACTTTGGGATGCTCAAAACATGAAAATCCCACAATTCCATTTCTTGCTAAAGGTTCATATAGTGAAATGATATCATAGCGCAGGGAAGTATCAGAGAACAAGGAACTTTTGTTTCCATGGCAATCTGAGCTCCTTCTTCAGATACAAGCACAAAGGCAATATGCTGAATGATTGTCTGAAGGTCATGTTGTTCTTGTGAGAAAAGTTAGAGAGAATACAGTGGTCTAATTTCCCCAGTCAGGATGCATGCTGCATTTCTAACCAGTTAAAATAAGCAATCGCTAAAGGAAATTATTGCCTTCATTAGTGTCATCTGTTTTCCTAAAGGAAACAGCAGCCTGCTTGTGAGGGAGGGGACCATAACTGGCTGTTTTTAGACTCACTCGTATTTTGTATCGCTATTTCATATGCGCAGAAGACAAATATTAAGGTCCCACTTATTTTTGGTATCCCTTTCCTGATAAAATAATGACAATCCCTCTAAAGTAAAATGCCTCTTAAAAATGCATAAAATCTCTCCATTTTAGAACTTGTTTTTATTTCCAGTCATTTTTGCAGTAAGGCTACTCTTCCAAGGATCTGCCTTATCAACAAGTGCAAATAGGCTCTTAGATGCCCAGATACCCCAGGGATGCATGCAGTGTACACAGGTGAGCAGAAGGACAGCTAGCTAGTATCTGTCTCTGTTATATATGTTAGAAACATGGATTTAAGAGAGGCATAAATGTTAAATGCAGTTCACTTTGTATTTCTCAGTGTCAATTTTAGCTTTCCATTTCCTCGGAGATGGCTTGACCTTGTTGACAGAAGGAGTAAATGCTTTATGTGGAAAAGAAAGTGACTGTTTAAAAAAGTGTAATTCTATTTTCTTGCTCCAGTCTGTGCTCCGTGATTTACTACAGAGGAACAGAAACTTTACCAGTGTTCGGAAGGAAAGTTATTTTTAGCGTTGTTTTGTTGCCAAGACATATAGAAACCTTATGTGCTGCCTCAGAAAGTTACCGTGGAATGGCAATGCAAGAGGGATGCCTATTTCTTCATCTTTCCTTTCCAGCCACGAAGCTTTTCACCATTTAAAAAATGATGCACATATTCCAAAGGAGAAATTTCAGGAGTCACAAAGCAGTTTGAAGTTGAATAAATGTGCAATCATGTGTCGTGCAGTATAAATACTGATTAAGATCTTGAATCAGGACAGTGCTTACACATATTCTCTTCAGTAAAAAGCCATTCCTGAATCTGAACTTTGTGAAATTCTTGTTGTTGACAACCAGAGAGGGAGAAACAAGGCTGCACAGGCAAGAGACACATAGACCCCAGTTCTCCCAAACACAAACCACTAGTTCTACTGAAGCCATATATTGTCGAAATGGTATATGTGAAATACAAGCTGGGAAACACCATCTCAAGGCATAAAAAGGGCAGGAAAGAGTAATTCACACATGTCCTCCCGCTGCTGGCATCTCCAGCTCAGGGGTGACATGGGGACTGGTCCAGCCAAAGATAACATTTGCCTGCAGCAAGGGGTGAGGGGGAGCTGGGAGTACCTCTTTTTCCAGGGGTGGTGTTGAAGCTGGCTCAAAATACACGGCTTGGCAAGTGTTAACTGAGCTTAGAAACTAACATTTCCCAAATTACTTCTTGGGAACAGAGCGGGAAACCCCTACTCGACTGCAGATAACAGCACGTTGTGTTTCACTTCTGCAGGACAAAGTTTCAAAGCAAAGTGTAGAATGACTTACATATTGTCACTGGCATCAGTCCAGGAAGGGAGGATAATGCTAGTTGCAGTTGTTCTACAAAAATATTAGTTTGCTCTATCTCCTTCCACATCGACTGCAAATTTTTAAAAGCTATAAAAGCTATTATGATACATCACAGGCAAAAATAAGGAACAGCCCTTAGGCCAAAATCATCTGCGACTTCAGTGAACTTAATACTTCCATGTCATTCTGAGAAGAAAAACCATCTTTCCTGCAAGTTGTATGTTGCTAGGATGGTGACTGAGAGGAAAAAAAATGGTAAAAACATCTCATGGTGAGGATTCTTCCTAGAGGCAGGCTTTTGAGTTGTCCTCGTGGGCTGGATGCATGCACAGCCCAAAACCAGGGGTGGGTCTGGAAGAAGCAGCAGTGCAGCCATAGCCATAGACACAGAAAGTGGTAAAATTCAAAAGAAATATGGGAGAACTGGTTTTTGACACAGGTTAAGATCAAGGAACAGATATTGATAGGCATGTTAGGGTGAATAAATCTTTCTTATGTAAGTACACACGGAGCAAAAACAGAGTTATTTGTGGTGACTGCAGGAGGTGATGGAGTGGGCACGGCACTGCCTGAAGTTCTGCAAATTTCTTACCCTTATGCAAGCAAACCTGGCACTCCTCGAGTGTCTCGCTATGTCCTGCTGGGTATGTCCTTGTGGCTGACCATGAATTCCTCAACAAGCTCCTCTTCTGGCTGGGGTGTCCCTGGAGGCATGCTCAGCATGGCTTCTGTTCCCAGCAACGTGCATGCCCAGGTAGTAGCACCTCTGTTGTCCTCAGATCACTTGGAGAGGAGGGTCTCACAGGGCCTCTCAGCTAACTGCAACACACGGAAACTTCACCGAGGTCTTCACTGCTTTGATGCATTTGCTTGTAATGCGCCAGCAAATTCAGAAATTATTAGGGGCAAGATGAAGGAATGAGATGAACCACTGCTGGCACATGATTTAGCCCCTAATTTTACTACCAACAGCTCACGTAAACAACAGGAACCTACAGCAATGGGTTGTTGAATACTTGAATAACGAAGTATTATGATGTGTGATCTGGGTGCATATTTGTGTCACTTAAATGTAAGTTATTATATTGTATAGGTCTGATACTGGTATGAGAAGATTTTTGCTGCTATACTATATGCAGCTATAGCCATGCATCTGCATATCTACAGTTACTATGCATACACACTTGTTAAAGAGGTCCAAATCCAATGACACCTTGCTATAATATATGGGATGAATTAAAAAAAAAAAGCCCATGCAGTTTTGTGTTTATAGAAAAGGTATTGTATGGGAGAGAAAATACACTATGTTTACACACATACATTATTGAAATGTACACTTGTAAAGTGTCCAAAAGGAAATAATGTAAAATTCCCTCATTCCTCAGGTTTTTATGTACACCTGACTCTATATTTCATGAAAATACTTCCTTTTGCACTTAGAAATGTAAATCTTGTGTTTTTATGTATCTTTCTTCAACCACTGCAATGAATTAAATAATAATTTGCAGCTAAAGCTCCTTTAGTTACCGAAAAAATAGGCCATTAATCATGTCATGGAAAAGTCTATTTTTCTATTACTTCTCTAGGTATGTGAATGTCCACAATAATTGTGGAAGAGTGACTGGGCTGCCAAGGGTAACAAAATTATGAACATTTTCTCTAGCTTGCACTCTCCCCTCAGAAGTTAGGGCTAAGGGAGGAGAGGACTGCATACTTTGGAAAGGGAAAACAGAACTTTTGTGAAATTACTAAAATGGGGCATCCCAGATATTCAGCCTGCCACTGAGTACAGAGAACAAGCAGCCTGTTTCACACACCATATCCAGTGGGTCTTAGCTCCCACACTTCACTGCACACTCTGTGCCAAAGGTGATAGAGACATCTGGTCCAGGTAAAACTGTCTGCAAAGTTTGATGGGAAGCAGTTTTTCATTAAATGAAAATTTATATATATATGTATCAGTAAAGCAGTGAAAAAGCAAAGTATCTTTTATTCTCGTTTTAGTAAATGAACATTCCTATCTTAAAAATAGAAAAAGTTATAGTTCTCAGATTTAAAAAATATGTAAAACAGAAAAATGAGGATATAATTGCTAGTGAAAAGACATTTTAATTTGTCTAAAAGGAAGGGCCACAGACACAGTATAATCACTCGATTGTTTTTGGGATAATGATTAAGAAAGCCAGGATTATCATTAAGTATATGGGACTAGATCACCCACAGTCTGGGACCCAAATAAATCAAAAGATACAGGTACTGAGATATGAAACTATGCTTATTATGGTATTAAAGTTATGAGAAGCACGTGTGAAATGTGAATGCAAAAGCAGAATAAGGAAAGGGGTAACAGATGTAATACTTTCTCCTAGGTGACTGCAAGAAATACAATATAGATGATGAAAATATAAGCTGGTATTTTCAACACAGGAGTCAGGATCCATATTTCATGCAAGCCAACAGCTGCACATTTCCTTCATCACCCAAGGTTATTTTAGAGATATGAAAATGATGAAAGATAAGATTTTACTCTCGGACAAATTGATTCTATTAACGACACTGGGTTGCATATGTGCTGTTGCTAACACGATGCATCCTGATCTGTTTAGAAGATGTTCCAGGGAGAACAGAAATCAGGATCATTCCAAAAAGAGCGAGAAAAGGGCCCACTGATGAAACATGTCCTTCCTGGGTTTCAGCTGGGCAGAGTTCAGGGAGCTCCCATACACCTTAGGAGAAACCTCTTATAAATTGACACTTGCTATGTGTTGAGTTCTATTAGTTACATATAGATAATATTAGTTAATATTTATACAAATAAACATTATATAAATAAATAAATAAAGTTAAACAAAGTTCTATATAAATTATATCTATTCTATGGTGTGTATATATATTATATATACATACTATAAACTACATATAAACCAATACAAACCAAAGTGGCTGAGATTGGTGCTGGAGAGGGATCCTACATTCGTACAAAGTGAAAAGAAAAAAAATACCATGAAAGGGAACACGGCACAGCACACATGGAATGAGGATTATTTGCCACAGACCCACATCACACATCTCGTTGTGTATGCCCAGAGTGGAAGTAATATACATACTATAAACTACATATAAACCAATACAAACCAAAGTGGCTGAGATTGGTGCTGGAGAGGGATCCTACATTCGTACAAAGTGAAAAGAAAAAAAATACCATGAAAGGGAACACGGCACAGCACACATGGAATGAGGATTATTTGCCACAGACCCACATCACACATCTCGTTGTGTATGCCCAGAGTGGAAGTACAGGCACCAAGTTCACTTTTCTTTGAATAAATGCTCTCTTGGATCAGCTGCGTGCGGGAAGACTAAAGAAACTGTTAGGGGATCTAGCTGAAACTGTCCTGTAACTCTGGTTTTTGGAAGAAAGCGACAACAACACGCTGAAAGGCAGGAGAGGAAAAGCAGCGAGTTAACGGCATTGGAGATCCCACCTGCCAAACACTGGCAGAGCAGAACTTTTGTCTGTCTGTCTGGCTGGGGAGCCCGAGGATCACATGCATCCCCGTCCTGCCCCCCTCCCTCCACAGCCCTCCGTCCCGCTGCGCGCCTCGCAACTTTGGCTAAACTAGCCCAAAGCGGAGGCTCTTCGCACAGGCAAGCTCCTCTAGCCCTCTGCGTGTCCTGGGGGGCTCGCCGGCTGCCAAGGCGCTCCGTTTTCCCCGTTTCCAAATAAAGTTCTGGGACTTGCAGAGGAGATTTCTGCAAAAGCAGACGATAATGATTGCCCTTGGCAAGAAAGGCTCATGTTCTCAGCTCTGCCTCGCTCTCTGCGCCTTTGGGCTGGCATTGTTGGGGGACGTGTCCCAGGCTGTACCCATGGACGATCAGGATTATTACCTGCAGGAGATTAGCAACAGGGATCATTATTATTCCTTTCCATATCCCGGTGAAGAGTTTTTTCCTTTCACGGAACAACCTGGAGAGGAAGGACCTATCCGTGCTGCAGAGACGGAGGAGCGCCCAGGGTTCAAAACGAGCAGAAAAGAGTTAAAACCGAAGAAAAGCAACAAAAAAGGAAAATCCACTCTTGAAACTCCACCAGGTAACTTTTCACCTCCTCCTCCAGAGCTTGGAGTCTGCTGAAACTCACGCTGACTCTGACTTTTAGCATTAATGAATATGTAGTTAATGGCAGTCTTGGTAAAAATAACAATAAATCTGCTTGTGGTGGTGATGATGACAACACATTAATTTTTAATATCCCACAGAACAGATCTAGAGAACTTTTATAGGCTTTTTAACCCTTTCCTCATCCAGTAAAGAGATTTCAAGGTGGTAATATATTAATTATGCCACTCTCTAGGTAATATATGGATTTTTCCTTAATTACACTTGGCAACCGTCTTGCTCTTAAAGCTGCTGTTCTGTCAGCCAGAGAGACAGATTCCATAGTAAAAGCTGATTGTATATGGTGACACCTTACTTTATCTAATCTAAGAGACATTCCTGACCTGATTTTACTTACAAACCTGAGACTTCGCTTTAAAGCCCTCCAGAGGAAGATATGTAAACAAAGATCTTCCTGTAAAGGGCTAAGCCATCACACGCTAATTTTAATTGTTGACCTGTAAATTAAAGAAATTAAACAACAACAAAAATGTCATATAATAAAAAAGGCCACTCCATTTTCTATTTTCTGCATTTGATTGGCTGAAAATATGCAATTATTAAGATTTGCAGAAACCTGATCAGCTTTTACCATCCAGCTGTTCCCATTAAGAGCTAATTGCACCACCCTGAAAGAAAAGAAAACTCTTTCTGTTTTTCCCAAATATGTGGTAGGCACTTTAGGGGTTTGGGACAATTTGGAGTGAGTTTGGTCCGTGAACATTAGAGATGTAAAATTTGAGGTCAAATCCCACTCCACCACTGCTAAACTCCCCTTTACTTCAGAAGGGGACTTGCAATGTTAACAGCTGGAGCATATGGCACGAAGTTTGCAATTTAGAGCCATCAATACATGTGGTAACAGCAAAACAGAGGATCAAGGGTTGTAGAGTGGCTTTAACTTTTCCCAGTTACATGTAGCAGAAAGTAAACAAATTATTTTCAATTTAACGTTAACACCAACAGAAATTAATTAGCCTTTGATTAGCAAAGATATGATTTTTTATAATAATAAATAGTGATAAGAAAATACCATTTTTGAAATCTGGAAAACCATTTGTGGGACAGACAGTTTGGATTACCCGTGTACCTCGAGGCAGAAGTCAAGGATGACAGCAAATACACCTTCTCCAGGGAAGCAGAGACACGAGACATTTGTGCCTGTGGTTCCCTCAAGGGCCAGCAGCTAGGCAGCAGCTTCCCAAGCAGATGATACTGCCAAGGCTGTCCCGAGGGTGGGATTATTAGGTTTAATGTCTAGCCACGGGCAACCTAATTAGGTACCAGTCGTCTTCTTCACTGTGGTGGAGACAATACAGGTTGCCCAGAGAAGCTGTGGATACCCCATCCTGGAAGTGTCCAAGGCCAGGCTGGACGAGGCTTTGAGCAACCTGGTCTAGTGGAAGGTGTCCCTGCCCATGCCGGGGGGTGGAACTGGATGACTTTTAAGGTTGCTTCCAGCCCAAACCATTCTGTGATTCTATGATTTCCAGCCTGTAGTGGGATGTTCTGCAGTTCAGCTTTGCTTTCACCTTCCTTGTTGGCTTTTTCCCAAGCTCCCCAGCACCATGGCTTCACACATACTCCACCAAACGTGACAGCGATGAGGGTAGCATACAGTCTGCAAGAACAGAGTTCAATTATCTTTACAGACAGGCACCTTCCTTGTTGCTCAGCACTGAGCACCTTACAGGTGCAGAAAAGGCAGCAGCCCTACCAATAACTACCTCCATCACTGTAGAACACTCATCACTTCCAGACCAGGGTTGGTTTATGCTTTGTAGACACAGCAGTACAAAATTCAAACTTTATTACACTGCTGACCTACTAGGGGAGTATACTGAGGTCTTAGAGGTACTCTGAATTTGGTGATTTCCCAAGAATGTTTGATTTTACAAATGGAACCACATTCGTTTTTCTACATAGGAAATTGGAGACTTAGAAAAAGAAATAATAAAAAAAAAAACTTCCTCCAACCTTCCCCAGAAAACACTCCATTGTGTCTCAACCAATTGTCACATGTAGGATTCATCTTCTAATTCACTGCTTTTTTACTTTCCACCCTACCCAAATCTCTGAGTCCAGAGAATAATTTTATTTCTGCATTCAGAACGGTGATGTCTTTCCTTAGCCTCCTTCTTTCTTTGGTATGTCCAAGCACAGGGTGAAGGGGAACATGAGGGAGTGTGGTGACACACCACCAAAAGCAGCTGGAAATAGCTCTGTCCCTTCTTCCACAGCAGGCTTGTGCTCTTGACCCAGCTGAGCTGCAAGCTCCCAGCTTTCACCAGCCATGTGAAATAAGAGGTTTTAAAGCCTGTGAGCTTTTAAAAAAAAAAGTCAGAGGTAGAGTAAACAACCAATCCTTTCCACAAAACTTTTGCTCCTTGCTCCAGCACAGAGGCTTGACAGCAACTCAACAAACTGGCTGTTAGATTTACTTTAATATGGGAAAATGCAGTGTATTTCTTCAGGAGCAGCTGAACTATTTTAACTCAAATAGCCATAATAAGCCTTAAGGCAAACACCCAGTAAAAGGAATGGTTACCATTTGTTAAAGATGTAAGTGAAAACAGGAGGGTTTTAGCAGGAAGTGTCAGGCAGTTTTAACTGCATACAGTGTTAAAAGTTCTGGCTATAATATCTGAAACTTCTCCTTTCTCCTCTTCCAAAGGTAGGCAAGAGCTAGGTCTTGCTGGTTCAGTGACTTCAGTCCTTAGTGCCATGTTACTGTGTCACCAGGGACAGGTTTGAAATTAAGATCTGAAAATCTGGCCTCTCACTGAGGTGCCTAAATAATAATAAATACCTATAATTTCTTATATTTGGCCTGAGAGCTGGAAATAATAATAGTAGTTGCCAAACAGATATCCATGAATAATACCTATAAATCTGACTGCATAAATATATGTGTTTGTGTATATGTGTATACATTTATGTGTTTATACATATATAGGGAACTGGAATTAATTTATTGGACATGCAGTAAATATAAAAATCTGGGGTTTGTGAGGCTCACTGGCAGCTGGGGCATGCGGGATTAATTAGTTGTAACAAACAATAGTCTGGCTGGGAGCTAGGATGAAGAAAGCAGAGGAACAGGAACGTGTGATCTGCCCTTTGGCTGAGCAGCTGGTACTGATCAGCCCTAGCTTTGTATCAAAGTTGAAATCAAACATAGCAGTCTGAAGGAGACAGCACATAACACAAACTCAATTTATTTAAGATAGTTACTAACTGTGGTGGTGAGAATATAGATATTTTCAATATGTGAAATATTAATGTAGATACAAATCCTATTCATGCCAGTGGGGTTGCAATGTTGTTGTTGTTGGGTTTTTTAAAGGTATTATTTGAATCAATCTTTGCAATACTCAAATCAGATAACAGTTAAACGTATCAGCCTGCTTCCCTGCCCTTTAGATGACTCATAAATGAAGTGGTGCTAGGTCATCCTGGAAGGGTAAACAGTTGGATTGATAGGTTTCTATATATACATCCTTCCATTTTCTAATTCCATCCTTGTTTGTTTAGGCCTCTATCCAAATCCCATTCAAATTAGTGGAAAGAGCCTTGTTAACATCAATGTTTTTCTTTTATGAGGCCTTTAATAGTGTTTAATGGATGCTGTCTCAGCTACCATCTGTGGGGCAGACCCCCTGGCAAAAATTCACCAGAGAAGGTTATGGGGCTGGGGTCCCCACAAATACTGCTCAGTGTTACATATTGCTCTGGGTTGCAACTGAAGAGTTCCCACTGTCAATCCTACTGTACCCAAATCTGCCACAATTAAATCTGTAATGATATACTTTGGTATACTTTTCTCACTTTTTTTTTTAATAGCTGTCAAATAAATTTAGACTAAAGTCAATGCTGAAGACACTCTACCTCTCCTTTCATGCCTAATATGTTACCATTCTTTCCAAAATACCATCTACACAGCTTGCTTTAATCCAAGACTATCTGTCAGCCTCGTGGAGAATGGAGGAAGCTGGGACCTACCAAACCTTAGTAAATTTTTTTCTTAGGATATAGATTTGATTTACAAAACTTATAATAGTTCTTGTTCTGGCCATACCTTAATTCTGTCTGCCTCGAGCAAAAAAAGCGAGCCTTGTTTATTTATATGGCAGTGTTCAGAATGGGTTTTATTTCACAGGTCCCCCAGTGTATGATCTCTGCATGGTCCAATGTATGTGTCATGATTTCCTTTGTCGTGTGTTTCCTTTTCTTTTGCTTTCTCCGGGCTTGATGACACTCTACATGTGTCCCTGTTTACTTGCTCCATATTTGTTTATTTTTTATGTAATGACGCCACGTGTTCAACAATGTAATTCTTAAGGTTTTTGGTTTGGTTGGTTTTTTAATTTATGTACTGCAGAGGGATTTCTTGGATGTGTCAGGATCTCACCAGACCGTGTGTCTGAGGAGGAGTCAGTAAGGGAAGGCTAAAAGGTGCAATGGCCAGTGCAAGCCACCATGAAAATTATCTTACAGAAAGATTTTGAATGTATAAAAATAGACTGATAACACATTGATTGAGGCGTTTATCAAGGTATGAGACCATGAAGGCTTGAGGAGAGATCAGTGAGTGAATGAGAAGGAAAAAATGAATCATAGAGATGTTACTCAGGAAAAACTGAAGAAATGTTGTTGCAAAATGGTGATGAAGCCCTGAGGAGGGTGTGAAGTTAAAAACATGACAAGTTTGTGGTGTTACTGGCATTTGAATGGTGAATGTGTTCACTAGGAAGAAGATATGAGAGTGATATATAAGGCATTGAACTGATAGCTGAAAGCACTTAAGAGGAGGTCACCAAGATATATCAGGCTTTCAGTGAGAACAGAAGGAAACATGGGAGGAAAAGGTAGCCTGCGATTCAGCATGGATTGACAAAATTGTGGGTTTGGATAGGAGTAGCAGAAAAAATTTGGGAAGGTGGGAATCTGAAAACAGACAGCCAGGCTGAAGGCTTATCTAGACAGTTAGGAGGAAGTCCAGGAGCAATGGGAGTCATCAGAGTCAAAGTTTTCCAGACATTCGAAGTCCAGCAAATTGAACTGGTCCGTTGAAGACCGGGTAATGCCTCAGAGCTCTGGCTAGGAAGAAGTTGCTAGCAACACTGGCAAGGTGCCTTTGAGTTGAACGCAAGGGCCAAAAGCCAGACGGGGAGGGCGGCTGGCGTGGGTCTGGCAGAGAGCAGAGCCAGCAGTGGCTTTCGGCAGCGTGTCAGGGAGCTTAGAGGGAAGGTGTGAAGGGAAATGGGGCAAGAGCTGGGAATGCAAAAGAGATTCAGGGGGAACAGGAAACAGGCTGTTGGGTTACGGAGCTGAATCAGAGGGTAAAAGGAGGTTAGGGGGTGGCTGTGTGCATAGGGTTGTATTTAAGTGAAGGCTATTGAGTGATAAATGACTCACATAGGAACTGAGAAGAAAGAAACACAGAATTACCCATATGGTGGGTAATTGCCAGCACTGCTATTTTCTAGCATGTTGATGCTCTCTCTCTTAAACCTTGTAGCTGGCTTCCATTCCTGAGAAGCCCAGAGAAAGTGGAGCACTCCTGTGACCTAGAATGTACATTGGCACTTTAAAGCTTCTGCTTAAACTTCTTATACTAACAACTTTCAAGAACGAACTCGTTGGCCCTAGGTGCATATCCCATGAATTTTAATATGACCTGTATCACATCCTAATTGCCAGATGCGACAAGCAAAGATGAAAACATGTGGCATTTAATGAGATTTCTTTCATCTACCAGCTTCTATTTTCTCCTTAGCACTTCTACAAATATGTAGAATAATGAAATGTAACATAGCCATTCCATTTAAGAGCCCATCCTTTAAAGAATGTAACAACAAAAAGGGACAAAGGATGACTAAGAATGAATAATGAGCAATGCCCTCAAAATTGACCAAACCTTTTTGATTAGCATCTTTTCTTACCCGTGGCTTTGATGAATAATGTAACGAGGGAAAAAAAAAGTCAGAATAAACACATTTGATTATGCTAGAGAAAACCCTTTTCCACAATAATTCTCCTAGCAGTCTTCTCTGAATTTAAACTAATTTTTATGGTGAGAAAAAGACCTCGTGAATAAAAGGATGGTTTCACTGAATAGATTTTAATAGTATGAGCCTGAGTCTAGCCTTCTTCCTGAAATGCCAGCGTATTACAAGTCACTCACTATTTGAATTCATTCTTGGTTTTTAATGTTGTTCTCTATTCAGTGAGCTGGCTAGACAGGTTAACCTGGTGGTTCACAATTTTACTTATTTCTTTTGGTTTTGGAATGAAGACTTCTGTCAGCTCTGTGAACTCAAAATCTATCAAAAAGATGAGGCAGTGGAAAGTATGGTGCAGAATAAGCAATTTCTTGAGTTTGCAACTTTTGAGCCTTTTCTTCCTGGAATTTTTAAGCTTTGCCCAATCCACTATCTATATAAAAAGCAGATTACCAAAAGATTTGTTGTCTGGCTTCATAGTTGAGATCTGATTGTCATATTCACACATAGTGGTTGCTTGTGCTTATATTATTATTATGCAAAGGGTGCATCATATCTGGTCTTCTTGTCAGGCCTCTGGTGAGGTTATGTCTGTGGTACTGCTTGTTTTATAAAGCAAGGTTTTTGAAACAAATATATAAATATGTGCCCGTAGCTGAAATTATTTGCCTTTTAAAATCTAGTTATTACAGATGCAAAACACTCCATAGCCTTTAGTGAGCTCAAACAAACATTCACCTAGAGAAAACAGAGGTGATGATAGGAGTAATCACTTATGTTAGACACAGACAATCACCTTTAATCTTTCTGTCCCTGGGAGCTACCTTAGCAGACATTTTAGTCCTTTTTAATTCAATAGGGCATGAATCAAAGACAGCATTCGAGTTTCCTTCATTTTTCCATGGGATTTTATTCTGGGATGGACATGGCCATCATATCTGTGCAGATACATCTCCAGCCTAGAAGTTACTTCCCAGTAACCTTCCCGAACACACTCTCCAAGTGTCTTCAGGGCAAGAATAAAGCCAATGGACAGTGGAATAAAGGTATTTGGAGGACACAGTGGTCAGCTGCAAGGCAGGTATCTAACACTGCTGCTGGCTGATTATTTTCCTGATGAGGAATTCTTTTTCTGAGCCACAGATGATGCTACTCACTGAGTACCACAGTTACCTCTTTCAGGGGTTTCCCTAGCTGCTCTGGAAGCCTTTCTCTTCATTTCAAAAGTTGTTTGATGAGGTTTTTACATATCTGACCAAGGAAGGAAAACCATCTACCTTAAACCATTATTAAAATACACTGCACTGTTAGCTCATCACTTCTGATGTAAACACATTTTCAATCTCCTTATAGGACAGCAAAAGGAACATTTATGATCTCACCTCTCTGGTTTTATCATCCCAGTGTGGGGAAGAACAGGTTTCTCTGGTGTCTCGTGTTCTGGAAGGGATGGAGAAGCATAGGAGAGGAGCAAGGCGTTTTATTCTTTGTTCAGTCACGAGGCAGCGCTAAATCAACTTGACAGGTGTAAAAGGAAAACTGTTTCTCTTCTCCCCATAGCTAAAAATGGCAACAAAAAAAGGTGAGAAAAACGAGAGGGAGAATGAAGAGATACCAGATGGTGACTCAGAGTGCCTATGAATGCATCAGAGGAAGTGTGTGAGGATCATTTAAAGCATCTTTGGAGTGCTTGGGTTTAGCTGTTAATCTCTCCAGCCCTGTTTGGATTAAATTACAAAGGATATTCTGGACAATCTGCTGATAGATATCTAAGTCCTCTTTTGGATGTAAAATTACCCTTCTGGTGCGTAACATGTTGGCATTGGCACACAAGGATTTCTTCCATGTTACTGGGAGTGGGACTTGATGATCCTTATGGGTCCCTTCCAACTCGAGATATTCTATGATTATAGGTTACATGGAGGTAAAGAAAAATAAAGGTTTCATTCCTTATTTCCACAGTGATCTACATCATGTTTCTAAATAGCAAGAGGCTTTAAAGTGACTTTCTGTTTCTGGAAGTGGGGTTTAAAGGAGCTGTCTTATAAATGGGAACCAGGCCCAATACACTGTGAAGTGTGTTTTACAAGAATGTCTTCTAAAAAATTATGTGAGATGCTACTACTAAGTCAGAGATGGAGAAACACATTTTACTCTTAGATTAGGCAGAGTGAATGATTTCCTATTCTGACATGACTGAGCCCCAAACCTGCAACACATTTGGTGTGGGGCTGAGCCACAGTGTGTCCAGTGGCATTTGATATTGCAGAAACCGGCACAAAAACTGGCTAGCTTCCACTAATGGTGGTGGCTTCCAGTAACTATTCCTCATGGGTGAGGTTGAGCATCTGATTTAGTAGTGAAAGCACACGGATAGATACAGTATTAATCTTCTGTTTAGTTGTGGTTATTCACTGAATGGGAATCCTGTAAATATACAGGTCTGTAAATAATAATAAATAATATAGTTCTACTCCTGCTTTCACACAAGCACTAGCAGGATGCTGTATTTGCAATTTTGCTGCTGCATCCAACAGTCCAAACAAGGAATGTAATATAAGTTGTTATATACATAAACATAGTTCATGTACTGGCAGCTTAAATTTCTTTTCTTTCTGCTACACAGTGTACCTACTCTGTAGTTTCCAGCTACTGACCTAGAAAACATTTCTTTCAAAGTGAATAGTGTACCTGATTAGTTTGGCTCTCTTTTTGTTTGCTAATCTCTTAAAGTTCTATTTGAAGTTTATATTATTATTTTTTTTCATTAGAATCTGTTGTCTGACAGAATTGTTGTGTGACTTTAGGTCAGCCTTGCACTGCTTGTGAATTATGCTAAATAACTGACACTAGTCTTGTTCTGCTATAAGCAGCATAATTCCCAAGGACCAAGTTCAACGAACAAGATAACAAGTCTTTATGAAGTCATTATTAAAGGGTTATGTGCATTTTTATATTTATGAACTTCTAAAAATGTGGGAGTTTTGAGAGATGTGTGTGTGGTCTTGTGCTCAAGACAACAGATTAAAATCTGAGAGAAGCGCCTGTCCTTAGAAATCTGGCCACAGGTAGTGGTTGTTTTGGTAGTGGTGGTTAAAACTGCAGTTGATATTTCTCTATTTCATCCATTGGGAATTAATACAAATATCAAAATAATCATCAGGGCAATATTTCTCATCCCCTAGCCCTTAGGTTGGAGAATCACGCTCACCTTAGTTCTCCAGCTCCCATTCAGCTCCCTTTGAGCTTTGTGAAAAGGTTTGCCTTTTACCTCTTTCCTCATATGAACTTTAGAAAGTAAAACAGTTTCCCATTTCAAGGGGAGTTATGTCTGACAAAAGAGTAGAGTGAGGCCAAGTATCTTCTTCCTCCAACATATCCAAGACTTACTGTAAACTGCCTAAGTGCATTAATCATCTCAGTGTGCTGGGAGACGGTGTTGTTTGCGATGGGAGCAACTGAAAACCCTCTTTCTCATTCTTTCCCAGAAATTGAAGTATTTTTATGTCTTCCTCTTCAGAGATACAGTGTTTTATGGTGACAGGTTTATGGCTTCTTTCTGCTGTCAGGGTCCTCCTAAAACATCTCTCAAATGAAGGGAAAAGTTCAAAGTATCTTAGAAGAGTTGATCTCACATCTGGATATAAGCACTCCCTACCACCATTATGACCACCCTTATGCCAGATTTGGCTTTAACAAACTCTTTTTTTCCCCAAGATAATTTTCTATAGTGTAATGAGTTTGCCCCAACACATGACAGAGGATGTCTGAACACAGAACCAGATTTGTCATTGGCTTAGAGCAGAAATTTCAGTTTCAGCCAAACAGCTTTGCATATGTGATTGCCTAAAAGTAGAACTTAAAACATCAGCCATTGATAACATGAGTTTTCTATGTTTTCCCTTAATTGATGATGTGCTGAGAAATTAGAGAAAACATTTCAGGAAGAGTTAGAATGATATTTGCCATCACAAGCTGGATGACAAGTACCCTACCCCAAAGGATACACCCAGTTTTATCCCACAAAGTATTTGAACTGGACTTTCTTCATGCACTTTTAATTCCAAGCAAAAATTCCATCGAGAACTCTGCCAGAAGTATGTCTGGGTTATATATGGCTTATATACATGGCTGGAATTTCCCATAGTAAATCTAGACTTGGATCTGCTCCAGGATGCAGGTGACCCAACAGCATGGGGACATGCCCCAGTCTTCAGTGCATGTCTCTGGAGCGGGAGGCTTCCCCTAAGGTGAGGCAACAGTTCTTACACTGTTGGTGGATAGAGGGCTGAGGGAGAGGAGAGAAGGAGGAGGAGAGAGGAGAAGGAGAAGGAGAAGAAGGAGAAGCCAGGTCCAGACATATCCAGGGTCCAGCATATACCCAGCTAAAAGAGGAAAATATCTTACAGCTCTTTTGGCAGATATTCTTTTTCCTCAGCCTTCTCTGGATGCTTTCAGATCCCAGTAGAGGACTACAGTCTAAAACTCTTGCAGGCTCCTCAGATGAGTGTCTTACATCTGGTCCAGTTCTTTTGCATCAGATATTTCATTAGATACTTATAAGTGACAGAAAGGGCCCCCAAAAAATCTTGTTTCCATCTTGTAATGGAACAGATGATTGGAGGATCATATATAGAGGCAGAAAGTGATGGGTCTTCTTCCAAGGACCTTTGAAAATGCTGTCAAAATGAGTCCAGGTACTGCAGAGACCCAGAGGTAGGTGGGATGCAAGAGTCTCAGAGAAGAAAATGGATAAATTCTTCAGTTGCCAAACTTGCAGTCCAGGAGGAATGAGTGTTGCGGTATCTGGTCATTGAAATCACAAGGTATAGCATCTGTTCTCTGTCTGTCTGTCTGAATTCTTTATTTAAAAGGAAAAGAAAATGTAGGGGGTAATATACTCTTGACCCAATTTTTCTGTGAAACTACTGCTTGTTTTTAGGATTTGAAAACACTTCTAAAAAAAAAAGGGTGATGTTTTTCTGCAAGCAATAGTTCAAGTCCACAAGGAACAAAGAGCAAAGTTCTCAATCAGTAGGTAAAGGAATTCGGTGTTATTTTAAACTATTCAATGAAAAGGAGGTAAAGAAGCCTTGTAGGCCTACTTTCTAAATAACCCAAATCATGATGAAAGCTAGTAGCATGTGGAATACAAAATATTGCAGACACATCTGAATTGTTAGATAATGCTAATACACAAACAGCAAATATGTAGTTGAGGTTTTTTGATGCTTGAATGCTAGTCACCTGACAGTCATACTGACTGATTGAGCCAGAGCCCCTGCACTCTTACCAGAGGAACAAAATGGGAAACTCAAAAATTATTAAAAAATGCTACTATGAAGTTATGCAGCTGAAATTCCACAGACAACTTTGAAAAATTGGAAAGAAAATAGCAGAGAACTATTCCTCTGCAAAACCATTCCATAAGTCTGTTCATTAATCTCGAATCAAATTTTTTTTCCTTCCAATTAGGAAGTTGAAAAAAGTTGTGTGGGGTTTTTTCGTGGGTTTTTTTTTTTTTTTTAATGCTTGGGGAAGCTTGCCTCAAAGCTTTCTCTTTATTCTACTTTTTTTTTCAAGTGCAGAATACCTACGCCTACTAAATATTAGCAGCTCCTGTGGGTGGGAAGGAGGATGGGCTCTCTAAGGCAGCAGCTGGGTTAATGCTAAGTCCCAAATCATAGCTGGCACTTTCCACACTGGCACCTTCATGTTTTAGAGTGGAGGCAAAGGCTCTGTTGATGCCAACATGGGCTATGGCTAGCACGACACTGTTCTCCATAGAAAGGACATCAATCGTCTCTGGGCAAGTGGTATTAATTGGGGTTTAGTTGAATATTTTCCTGAGCAGTCCTTAGGAAAGTCTTCCAGGCTGGTAAGTCCCTTGCATTGTTTGGATCTTTGGGCTTTCAGACTTGTGCAAGCAGAGCATTCATGCATTTTTAAACTCACTAATAACTCACATTTCATATCATTTGAAGCTTCTGACACACTTAGCTTTTAATCAGTGAAACAACAATCAGAAAAAAATCTGCTAAAAGTTTAGCCTGTGATTATGAGCCTTTGCTGGACCAGGGCTGAATTGTTAAACAAAGCAGAAAAGATGTTTAGACAGAATGAATGTTGGGAATCTTTTGTGGGCTGCATAAAGCGGCATGATCGTAGGAAGCTGGAATAAGGAGGAAGGACCTCTGCACACTCAGTCATTTGAGTTGGAGAGGTGCCCACCCTTTGAGATATTTGTCTGAACCTTCCTTGAATTGTTTCAGCTCCTTCACTCCGTGATGTGGAGCTGGAGCTTCATAAAATCTTCCCTGCTAGACCTCCAGTTCTTCTCT
>NW_010259847.1:105780-195189 GCF_000690775.1 Eurypyga helias
GCACAGAAACATCGAGAGCTGTGGTCAGGTCTTTCTCATGGTATTTTTAGCATTTTTCTTTTGGTGGACAGGAAGTTCAGAGGCTTCTGAAGATGCTGAGTGCACAAAATTCAGAAGGTATTAACTGAGCTTTTCAAACCACAGAATCCTGGTGCTTGCTTGGGTTGAGGCTTTTTTTTTAATTTTTTGTTTGTTTGTTCCCTGAATTGGCTTTTCCATGACTGGCTTGAGGGCAGGTGGAGAGGGAGAAGTAAAATGGGTGGAGCATGGTGTGTGCCATTGCCTTTTTGACAATGAACATCTGAAAGCTAAAAAGTGATCTGGAAGCCAAAATCCTTTGGGAAGTTGAGCAAAAGCTCATGGGAAGCACAGCTGGTGAAATGTGGGAAAGGGAGAGCCTGACTGCAGAGCATGTGTGGCTTTTTTGAGCTCCTTAAAAATCATTCCTTTTTCCAAAATTACTTTAGGGAATAACTAATTGCCTGTGCAAGCTGGGCTCTGTGCTTAGATTTCTTCATCTATGGTGCATTTTCCAGTGGGATTCCTTGGCTCCCCTGGGGTTTGTGTCCCCACAGTGAGCTCAAACACCGGTCATAGGACTGCTCCTGAGAGAAGCATCCTTCCTGCATCCCTCCTTGCACCCCAGTGATTCCACTCCTCTGCTCTTCAGGCTTTTCCTTTCTTTATCCCATTTTTCTTTTTCTTTTTTTTTTTTCCTTTTTTAAAAGTTAGGGTAGTCACATTTCAATTCAGGCCTGGATTTACTTTTCTCAGATCTTAGAGATTTAATTGTTTCTTTTAAGATTTACTTCCTTCTGCTTTGAGCTCTTAAATATTCTGCTTTTCAGGGTGCTTCTCAAGGGTGCAACAGCTTGGATGTAGGGTACTTTAAAGGAAAGAAGAAAGCTCTGTTACATGACTTTTGAAATCTTTTGCTTTTCAGGATTTCTGGGTATATGCAAAGAACCTCTAGTTATTTTCTGTGGGCACTTGACCAAGTTTTCATCTCTTCACTAAAACAGATTTCCACCATTTGGGACTTTAAATGTATTAGCCACTTCTGACTTTTTAGTAATGTCTTAGAGCTGCACTTCAATGAACCATGAATTTAAAAAAAAGTCCATTGAAAAGAATAATTAAATGAAAAGCAACAGGCCAAGTAAACTTTTTTTTTTCTTTTACTGTGCTCTAGAAAATACAAACTGATTCCTTTTTCAGGGCTGGGAAGGAGCACAAGGTTTGAGTCCAGGTCAGTTGTAACCACACAGCTTTCTTCTGAAATCATTGTCTGAGCAATAGCTCCAGGCACTATAGTGACTTCTATGCTTTATGAAATGTATTTGTTTTTATTCATTCCTCTTATTATTTCATATGAAATAATAACAACAGATGTGATTTTAGAGAAAAAAGCATATAAATGTCTAAACTCACTGCTAGAGCAGACACACCGGTCTTCATAAAACTGAGACTTACACTTTATAAAAGGTTTTGAAACCAAGTTGGATTGATTTTAGGTATTTCCTGTCACAGACTGTCTATATAGGTCAAGCATTTAGCCCAGATGTGCAACCTGGAGGAGGGCTAGGCAGCAACTGAGACCAGCCTGGACAAGGTGACGACTCACGAACAGACTCTGAGCCTTGAGCAGTTAGCTGTTCCCAACTCCTCAGCGATGCTACCTCACAGTTAATGCTGTGAGAGGAGGAAAGATATTAATTGCAAGGGTTATAAGCACACTTGGGTGCTGGGGTGTGATGGTTGGCTTGGAAATCTCTGCTCAAGTGGTCAGCCTGCCTTTGAGGGTTGTCTTGCTGGTGCGTGGAGGTGTGTTTGCAGCTATGTGTTTGTCTACATGCAGAGGAGGCAAATCTGAATGTCACTTCCGATTAGCCATTTATTCTTTGGGAAGATTTAAAATTGGCAAGGATTATTTTGTCACAAACAAGCAAGGGAGGAATGGCCCTCAGAAGGATGATCTTGTACTATTCACCTAGCTCTGACTGCAGATACAGACTACTTCTATTCTACATTCTGTTGGAAAATGCGTATTTTTAGTTTTAATCATGAAAAAATGAAAGATGACATTTCAACTCACAGATAAGATGACTAATGACTGTCTGCTGCCTAAAGGCATAGCATCATGCTGGCTCTGAAGTTTGCTGACTCCCACCGAGAGCTAAGCCAGAAAGCTAAACTGGTAGAAAACAGCCTACTATGAAACCCCAAACTGAATAGCAAAGGGATTCTATCTTCATCCCTGATTTACTTGTGTTCAGCTTTGGACTGCTTCATCAAAAGAAGCTAATAAAGCTCTTTCTGTGTCTTATTAAGCATGTTTTCCACCTTCTAGAAAAGTGAAATAAATAGTTTGGTCTGTGCTAGGGTTTAACTTAATTAAAAGTTGAATAATATTGAGCAGTGTTGACCAGGATGTGGCTGATTTCAGTCTTTCTCAAGTGTAAATTTAGTACTTAGGAGTGGACGTAGCTATAATATTGGCAATAAAATTTAATGACTTAGGGCTAATGAGACCTCTTTTACAATCTCTCAGGTTTTTCCTGCTCTATGTGTGTAGGCTTCATGTGTGTGCTAGGGAGAGTAGGAAGGTGAAAACCAGGCAATAACAGACTGGTGCCATCTATTTCAGTGAAATTAGGTGTTGTTAGTGAACTGCTGAAGCTGTTCATGTGTATCTCACTGCTAGGTCCACAGCCCCAAGTGTGTAATTCTGATCCTCATGATGGAGAACACACAGACCCTTTACGATGTCCTCTCACTGGGCTACTTCCCTTGTGCAGCTTGGGATCCCTGTTTTGCTCCATAAGGCTGGCTCTGCTGCAAAATCCTTGAAGCTGGCAGAATTCTTGGTCGATGTCTATTTCCAGGACCCAAAGTTATGGAGTTTTTCCAGGTTATTTATGTCTAAGGAATTTCCTGACTATGCTGTCACTCTGCACAACTGCACAGTATACGTGCTATACTGAACTATGCATATATTTACTTCTGTAAAAAGCTGCTACTACAGCTTTCAGGGAGACAGGGGGAGGAAAATAACTGGATCATAAGCCAATTTTATACAACTGGTTTTAAGCAGTTTTACTATTTTTGTTAGAATACACTCAAATTGAATTGTTAAAGTGGTTAAACTTTAGCACTTTTAAGGTGTCTCATGTATAGGGCCAGGGTAGTATCTTAGGATAGTAGCTATTTTTTGTACTTGTTAATGGATTTCCAAGTTTCAGTGTTCATTTTCCATGGCTATACTTAATGTTCTTAATTTAGAATCATTGATCTTGCAGTATACCTCAGTGATCTGATATTTTAAGGTATTTCTGGCATGAAGACATTGGACAGATAGGCGCTTTTAATGGTAATTTTAGTCCTATACCCAGCCATTGTGTGAGTGATCTGTCTCGTGTTTGGCTTTTTTTTTTTTTTTCCATTGTTTGGCTACGTCTATTTGTTTGGCTCTGGAAAAAAAAGGATGGTTCTCATTTTTGATGGCTGTACTCAGTTTTGTGGCTTTAGCTGGAATTACATAAAGCCTTCATCCTGTGCTTCGGAAAAACTTCAGACACATTTTAAAATTAATAGCACCAAAGTCAGCCTTAGTCAAAGCTCATAATGAAAAGTTAAGTATTGGTATGATATTTTTCAGGCTGTATTTTTATTTTGCCATTAAAGGGAATAATCTGTCTTTTTCAGAGAGGCTAAATACACATATTCCTTTGAAGAGAAAGTGGAGGACTTAAATGAGAGGGTACCTTGTGTCATGAGCATCTGGAAACCTTTCCTGGTACTATGCCTACAGTGAAACTCAATGCCTCCATATGCTGATGGTCCACACTGAATACAGCTTCTCCTCACACTGTGTCTTTGTTTAATGGCCTGCATGCCATGGCCAGGTTTGCACTATGATTCCCACCATTGTCCTTTCCCATGCCAGGCTTCTCCCAGGGAAGGAGACATTCCCATGGGCCGTAAGAAGAAAACTCTGAGGTGCGTAACTGCACACCCATTTCCTCTGCCTTTCTCTTCTCCTAAAGAGACATAGGAAAAGAGAAATTAAACCAGTTTAAGACATGCAAAAGACAGTGTTTCCAGATCCAGGAGGAAAAATGAGAAATGCATCTTGTGCCCAAGAATGCTGACTTGGAGCATCAGGGATCAGGCTTCTGTCTTGTCCACATCATAAATCACGTCATGTCCTAGGCAGGCTGCACGATGGCAGCACTAGGGTGCTCATGGAATGTCTTATTTTATTTGGGGTATAGAGGATCGTCTTGAGCCTGAAAGCTTGGCCAGAAAACTCCCAGAGAACAAGCTCTCTGGAAATTCTTGCTTCTAGCTGTGCCAGAAATACCAGAAGCTATTCCTACTAAACATGCTATTTTGTTGTATCTAGAACCAGCCACAACCTGGGTTTGTGAAATACAATGAAAGAGGAAAAAAAAAAACAAACCCACAAACCAAACCTGTACTTTATGAATCTCAGAAATGTTTGGTTTCATGTCAGACCTGACCTAAAGGATCAAGACAATTCTTCATTTATTCTTTATTTGGCTTTAATGGCAGAATTTTCCCTCAACCTCAGAAGCAGGAGCAGAGACACTTTTGTCCTGGTATGGAGTCTGCAACCTGCAACTTCTCAGTCAGCTGCTGTGCCCAGTCCTGCCAACTGCTGCACAGTGCTTGGGTGGCCTGAAGGGAGCATGGAAGAGTTCAGTGTCTGCACCGCAGGAGGGCTATTAACATTCCCTGAGATGGTGAGGACAA
This sequence comes from Eurypyga helias, assembly GCF_000690775.1. Classification (NCBI taxonomy): domain Eukaryota; kingdom Metazoa; phylum Chordata; class Aves; order Eurypygiformes; family Eurypygidae; genus Eurypyga; species Eurypyga helias. The sequence continues at coordinate 110,557 of NW_010259847.1, forward strand.
AACTTTGGTAGCCTAACTGTCTCAGGGCTTTCCCTCTTTGCTGCCTCTGACCCCACACCTTCCCTGCCCAGGACAGCATCGCCTTGTGCCATCAGGCACGAGATATCTGCAACCTCTCCAAAACTACCTCCCTTCCTGGTTCACTTTTTGAAGCTTGTGTAGAGCGGGACACATGAAACACAGTTGTAACACATCTTCTGGTGAGGCTCCCAGCAGGGAAAGACATGAGTTTACGTGGAAGACAAAGCTGTGCCTAGCAAACAAGATAGGATTAAAAAGCACTTCCCCTCCACACAAGCTGAGTCTGCCGAAACACAGCTCCTTGGCCCAGCGGCAGCCCCTGGAGATGATGGTTGCAAAGAAGAGGCATATTTGGTCATCAAAAGCAGCTCTGAAATATCAGATGGTAACATCTGTGGGACCCTCAGTTACACTTCTCCTTCACCTAGAGCCCATGAAAATGTTCCTCCTGATTTAAGGAGGCTTTGGGTCAGACCTCTAACAGAGCTGGGTTTTGTGGCTTCTAACCAAAAGTGTTTGTGGTTTTGTGTTGGGTCTTTTTTAATCTATAACAGCAACCATAAAGACAAGTGCATGTTGCAGTGCCATGATAAATATTGCCCTTTCCTTCTGAGAGAAGTCCCCGACGTCTTAAACCCCTGTGTAGTATTTGCTGCTTGTCCTAGAAAAATAAACAATTTTGATATGACATTAGAGAACAATTAATGTTGTCTTAGGATAGAAAATTGTGGCATCTATCTAATCCCTTTTTTGATCTTTGATCTGGGTCTATAATTCAGTATTTAACTACTATATAGGGGATTTGTTGTAAGTGCCCCTTACTCGCTTTGCTCTTTTGGTACCCTGGGAATGGGTTTATAAGAAAAAGCAAATAAAAGAAAACTGTGTGCTTGAAGAACCTTCATCTGTCTGTACTGCACCAGTTACTCTGGGGTGCATGGGGGCTGGTGGCCTGAATTCAAATGAGAAAAAAACTAGTATGTATTGCTAGCAACACTTTGGATGTGAACAAAGTCAGAAAGCTGCTCAGACTGAAATGTGTGGACGTGTTTCCAGGGAAAAGCTGGGCTATAGCAAGTGTAAAGTGTGACTCATGAACATCTGCTGAAATTTCACACTTCCATGGTCACATCATTAAAACAGCAAAATTTAGCTAGACCACGTCCCCCCCCAAAATGTCTTAAGACTGCAAATATAACAAATTATTTAGAAAATTAAGAACCTTGTTCTGTGTAATCAGCCCCCACAAAGGCTGTCCATCACAGCAAAACAATCAAAAGATATTTTCAGGAAGTAGCAGGTCAGCAGAAATGTGCTTTTATTGTTATTTCACCTTTCAGGTGCATTGCAATATTAAAATACTTTGCATACCTGTGACCTAAGTATTATCTGACACAGGAATTAGACGGCGAGAGTTTCTGTTAAAAGTTTCTGCTGTTGGAAGACAAATTATTAACCACAATTTTCATACTAAAAGTTCTAAAATTAGCCGTTAGTGTGAAATTTATTATATTGACCTCATTAAGATTTTTTTTTCCCAAGACCATAAAGGTCTAAGAATAGTATGAATAGTAGAATAAATATTAAAGTCTTCATCCCCCGAAGTATATGCTTAGTTGTGTGCTTAACTTACCTACATCAATATCTTCATAGATTTGCATCTTCTTCAACTACTATATGTTTAATTGTTTTTCTTAAACAAGGTCTAAATTCAGCATCTACCCTGGGATGGGAAAGAAATAGGCAAACAAAACCTAAACCTGTGTTATGACTTTGGATTTTGCCATGAGATACCTGACCATACTGTGTTGGCAGGGTACCTGTTGAGTCCCCAGAAAACAAGGTCTCCAGTGAAGAGATGAGTCTATAGCCAAGTCTGATGGTCAAATGGGTTTACAGAAGGAAGAAACAGGTATTGATTACAGTAATAGGTTGTTACTAGAAATACAAATAGCGCACTAAAGCACATCATGCTGGCACCATACTTGATTCCCTTCCCCCAGCTTAGGCAAAATATGGCCTTGCTAGGGCTAGGGTGTGCAATTTCTGACCCTCTAAACTGACCAGCATAACTTTTAAAGATGCGTCAGTGTCTATTGCTGCTGCTGAATGCACTGATATCTTGGGATGTGCTGGATTACTGAAAATCATACTAGCAGTGCATGTTTTCATGGAAAATGTGCTACTTAAAGGAATCAGTTACACCGGAACGTTGATGAGTTCTTCGTATTTATCAGAGTGAAGACCTGATCCAGCTTCTGTCTGAGTCACTGGGAGTTCTGTTCTGGGGCTCAAGCCCCAGATGCAAAGCTACAGATGCCAACGGCAACAACAAAAAATCCTGGCACTAAAACTGTTCTTTGCATAGAGAAAATTCTGTGTTAACTCACTGCACTGACGTGACCTCCTCTTGTCTCCTCTGAACTGCCGTGTCTCTGTAGTGTAACATCCTTTCTCCCCAAACAAACATTTTGAAGTGCAAGGTGATTCTTAGGTATTTAAAAATGACAAAGCTCCTGGAGCTACAACACATTTAGAAGCATATAAAATAAATAGTCAGAGTACATTCTTCCTCCAAATGTCAAGCAGACTGTCAGACTGCACAAGGCTGATATTTCTCCATTCCTAGATCTGAGTATCACTGCATGTGAGGAGTTAGACAAGAACAGACTTGCGAGAATTGAAAAGAATTCTAGGCATGGCTCTTAAAAATATAAGTGAAGAGGAAACATGATGCTTCTTTTTTCCTTTCCATTTGAAAAATGATTATATTCTCAAATTGATGGAAAATATTCTTTAAACAAAACAGTCATTTGACTGCTGTGCCTCTGAAAGAACAGTACAGAATGATTTCCTAAATGCATCCTTATTAGATACAAAAGCTATAATGACAATCTGTTCTTATCTGACAATCTTTATTGTAGACCACAATAAAATAAAATAAATGAATAATTTAGGTAATAAAGATGAACAGAAGTGTTCTCCTTTCCCTGCTCATCCATATATCTTCTACTTGTGGAATGAATATGTTTCTAAGAATGCATGCTAATACATTTTATGTTGCAGCAGGGCAGCTATAATTATACGGTAGGTGCAAAGCCACCCAAGCTGTTTCTGTAGAAGGTGGGTTTTTTAACCATAGTTTCAGTGGAAGATGCTGCATCAGTAGGGCACAACCATCATGAGGCTGAAACAGCTTTCAGATTGGGCCAATATCCTTGCACAGAAGTATGCTGAGATTGCAGGTTGCGCAGTAGTGTTAGTAGTCAAATATTATGGCTACAAATAGAAGACCTAATTTCATTCAGAAGGAAATTCAAAGATGTTCTTTTGTGGAAAACAGCACAAATTCCATACATCAAAGCCACTGCAAACAATAGGCTTGACGACTCCAAGAATATCATCCCAGTGCAGAGCTGCACAGACAGAAACATCAAAAGGTCAATGGTCTTTTGTGGAGAATCCTGCTGTTCTGTTCCTGGTTTGGAATGGTCACTGGAGAAAGAGGGACCAACTGTGAAAGGAATGTTTTTCATTAATTTTCAGTCAAGCATTGGAACAAAATACTTCATATTTCTTACCAAGTTAAAAGAAAAAAAAACCCCTTTATGTGATTTGGGAAGTTAGTGAAGTGACAGCTTGAAATTTATTTCACTTCCAGAAAAAGCAAGTTAGGCGCTCTCCTACTAATTTTTATAAATAACAATTAAAAAAATCAATTCCTGGATGCTATTGAATTGATGGCAAATATCCTAACGATTTCACTCGAAATATCATAAGGCTTGAGAACACCCGCAAGGGACAGAGCACTGTTAAGAGCACATTGCTCTGTTTTCATCAGAGGTATCCATGCTGCATAGTGTAGATAGCTCCTGCCTGCTCTTACAGCCTAATCTTGCTTTCATTGAAAACTCCCATCAAATTGAACATTTACTAACATTGGCCTGTTAATCTGGTGCGTTCACAGACAATACAAATAATTCATACTTAAAAAATAAAGAGCAATGTTTAACTGAGATCTGTGTGAACATTCTTGAGTCTATTATTAGGCTTCAGTTTCTCTAGAAACAGAGATAATAAACACAAATATATGCAGGCATTTTTTTTCAGCCTGTAAATGCCCATCTTGCAATCTATGAAACCCTCCCTGAAATCCAGAGACAAAAAAAGAATATTGCAGTTTTCTAGTAAATTAGTAACATTTCAGTCTGAATAAAACCAAACACATTTCTTGTACATATACTGGCAGGTGTATGTCACTCCAGGTAACTTCAGCAAGGTCTGACAGGCTCAAAAATAGTGGCTTTCCTACAGTTTTCATCAAAATAGATGTCTGTACAGGAGAGAGCAATGGTGAAGAAGGGCACTTCCAGAACAATCTGGAAGTGATTGAGTGTCGGTGGGTCTGTTGCTGATTTCGCTTGCTGTTCACTTGGTGGGAAATCATCTACTTTTTTATTAACTCCTACCCATACCTGTAGATTGGCTCTTAGCCTTGTTAGGTGTGCTATAAACATCGAATTAAATGATATTGTATGAACTGAGCCTGTAAAAGCAGTTCCGTGTACCTGGCAGAGGTTCTTCTGGGTGGGTTTTGGGTGAGGCTGTGCACAGAGCAATTTATACAGAGTTTGGACCAAGAGATTGCTTTCCAAACCTGTCTTGAGGACTGACCTTGTTAAAAACAGACAAGTGCTTCCCAGCTATATCATTTACTCCCAGCAGAGATATATCAGAGCCTGAGACTTCTTCCAGTCGGAGCACGATGAAAGATGAAACACTCTAAGGAAATGTGATTAAAACAAGCAGCCAATGAAACAAAAATCCTCTGAGCTGCTCCTTCCTCTGGCTTTCCACATACATTCTGTCTCTTCTCTGTTTTGGATAATTAGATTGAAAGCTCTTTGAAATGAGGAACTGTCTCCATTTTGTCTCTTGTGTAAGACGAAGATCACTGTTGGTACTTTAGAAAATACATCAGTATTTAGCATTTGTCTTTACTACCTCTGATGGAGACATTTGGCCCTGGATTTGTGAGAACTTTCCTAAGGATGAACAATTACTAGCGTGAATTGACAGCAAGTATCATATTTCATGGGGGATTTTATGTTGTTATGAGCTAAGGAGGAACATTATGGATGCTCCATCCCTGGCTGTCTTCAAGGCCAGGCTGGATGAGGCTTGGAGCAGCCTGGTCTAGTGGAAGGTGTCCCTGCCCATGGCAGGGGAGTTGGAACTGGATGATCTTTAAGGTCCCTTCCAACCCAAACCATTCTGTGATTGTATGATTCTAACACAGGAAATCTCATGTATTTTGCCAGTTTGTGCATGGTAATGCGAAACTACACGTCAAAGTTAGACATGCCCAGGGTGCGATTCTCAGGTCCATGCCCTCATGACACTGTGGTGAGTGCTTAAAAATACATATGTAAGAGGGATACAAGTATAGAGTATGGGAGTGAGTGCTCTGACAATTCCAGCCACCATGGCACAAGTGAGATCTCAATCCCAGGGGTCAGGTGGGTGCTGATGGTTGAGGGTCATTTTAGAGCAGAATATTTTTGTGATAATAATGAAGTTATCTATCCAAAATCTTATCCTCCGAAGCTAGAGCTCCAGCCTGCAGTTTGCGGCATTGCTGGCTAGCTGCTAAAGTAATCACATCTGCTTTTCTTTCTTCAAGGATTTGGAGCTGGGAGAGATGGCCCCTTGTTTCAAAATTACCTTCTTCGTGCTTAGTCATTACCGCTGCAGAGCTGGGCTGTCCAGCCTCCCAGACCTCTGTAACAGATGCTATTGTGCAATGTAGGGACTGTGATTGAAGTTTCCAGAACTGATTTTAATTAGAAACATAACTTCATACAGTAGCTTGGAATGAGTACAGGGAGGAGGAAAAAAAATCAAAACAAGAGATGAAAAAGAAAATGCCCAAAAGAGAGAAAAGTAAAAGGCTGTTTTACTGGCAGTTTGTACTGAAAAGCACTTGACAGGAAATACTGTGCATACCCATGAAGAAGGGAAGCATATAGCAAGCAGTAATAACGGAGACCCTCAAAAAGCCAGATCCTCAGCTGGTGTAAATCAGCACTGCTTCATTGATTTGATGAGAGCTGCCATTTCTCATTGCCTTCAGCGGTGCTGCGCTCATTCATACCGGCTGAAGGACCCCAGCCAGTTTGGCACAAGGGAAGTCCAGAAACTTTGAATACTTGTTTGTTTTGTGTTGCCTTTTTTTTAATTGAATTTTAATCACTCTTTTGTTTTGTAGATTGTCCTCCACTTGGTCTAGAGACATTAAAAATTACTGACTTCCAGCTCCACGCCTCTACAGCAAAGCGGTATGGCCTTGGGGCCCACAGAGGAAGGCTTAATATTCAGGTAACATCAATTTTTCTCCTAAGTGGGAGAATGGCTTAAGTTTGCACTGTTGTATAAAGAGAACCGATGGATGGTTATCAGTTCTGACTACTTTGTCAGCTCATGTAATTCAAATGAAGGGGAAACACTGGAATTATAGAAGTGAATAAAGTTGATGGACAACCTTTAGATTCACGGGGCTTAGCTGGAAAAAACTCCAGTGTGCTGAGAGTGCAAATCCAAACAGACTACTATGAGCAAGGAAAAGTGAAGGCAGCCCAGAACTGCTCCCTTTTCAGCTGCAGGAATTCATCCTAGCTCCCTAAATAATCAGCCCGGAAAGAAGCTCACACAGCAACTTGCATTTTTGTTGTTTGCCTGTAGTTAGTGACAGTGGTTAATTGAAAGTGTGGTTTTAAGTGAAGCGCTTGCCCTAAGGCAGCTTTTCAGAGGTAATGATTGTGCCACTAAAAATGCTTCAGTTTAGAAGTGACTAGCACACAATCTGGTTTAGCTTCTTATATTTAATATTGCAGAAGTGCTTAGGTGTTTTGCAGGACCATATTCTATTTTCCCATTACTTGTGTTTCTGTTTTCCACTTTATTAGTGCTGTTTTCTGAAAGAACAACATTTAAAAGTTAAATTCATAAACAGGATACTAGCAACAAGCCAAAAGTGAAGAATCTCTAAGGTTTATTTAATTTATTAGTTACGCTTCATTGTTAGACCATCTCTTAGATTTTTTTTTTTTTCCCCCCAGCTGAAGGGGTTTGCTAGTTAATGAACTACCACCGGGACTAGGAAGGATGAAGCCTAATTAGCAGTGCAATTTTACATGGTGCCCACTGCAGTGTAATGACCGGCAGCTGCTGGAAGGACCACCCAGTTAAAATCCCATGGTGCAACTGTCCTCCTTTTGCTTCAGCAACTAGTGCCTCTGCAGGATCTGTGTGCTTCTCTAACTGGGGAAAAACCTGCCCCTTTTATTGTTCCATTCTTTGTTTAACTTGAATTAACTGTGGTCCAAAAGCTCAGTAGACCGCTTCCTTTCCAAGCCAGCGTGCAGGTACAACAGGTTGGGTGCAACATAAGGTCTGGTGTGCAGCCTTTGTCTTTAACTCCTTTTGAGATCTGAGGTAGGATGGGGTTTTTTGCTTTGTATTCTCTGCTTGGAAGAAAGGCCTCATGAAGACAAAAATGCTATGTGGATGATATTCAGGTGGGTTCTATAGGAATGTTTTACTGCTTTATACAGTGGCATCCAAGGGCTGTGATGCAAACCTGAATTCTCAGTTTGGTGTGGTTTCTTGTTTTTCATGCTGGTGTTAAAGTCCAGTTTATTTAAACACAAGGGTGACCATACTGGTTTAGACTAGCAGTTCATCTAGTCTAGTGTCCTGTCAACACCAGTAACACTGCCTTAAAGTAGGTAAGTGTAAGGGTCTTGCCTGTGAATTTTATTTCTCCTACATATAGTCCAGAGCCTCCAGCAGGAGCCAAGGTGACAGTCTCTTAAGCAGAGGCGAGGTGCCCCTCCACTCTCCTTTCTCGAAAGATCCAGGGGCTTGGCTTAGACTAAGTGCTTTTCTTTTGGTGTCCCCTCCCTGGAGCACTGTGTGAAGCCTTGGGTGAAAGGACATTGTCCTGTGCAAATTGGGTTTTTCTTCTTCTTTGTTCATGGCAAAAAGACACCATCTTTTGAAGAAAGTATTCACAAGGTCAGGCTTCTGCTTCATAGACTTCTGTGTTGTCATTTTCTTGAGCTGTATGAATTCTACACAGATTGATTCTCCTTATTATTCAAAAGCAGGTTTTTACCCTTCCTGGTGCAGGGATTTACCTGATCCTGGGACTGTGGGAGGATCATATGCAAATAATCCAACAACACCTGTCTTATTGAAGTGACTTCTCTGGCTTACTTTTCTTGTTTAAATGTAGCCCTTTTTCCCTGCTGCATCTTTACATCTGATAAAGATTTCTAGTAATCCTTGAATCAAATGCTTTTATCTTTACTGAAACAATATCTGTATATTATAGAGCCAGTAATTTCCCAAGTCACTTGACCACTCAGGTATCACCATGACTGACAGTGTTAAAAGTTGAGGTTGCATTTCTTTAAGATGCTGTTTTCCTTGGATTAGTTTAAAAATAATACCTTAACTTTTTTTGGAGCCACTTAGAATTTACAGTTCTCTTCCCTGTCACCTGGGTTTCAGTACTTATTTTTAGTTTGCATTAAGACTTCTGAATTTCTGCAGTATTTAAATGATATATGCTCCTAACCAAGAATAGGAACTAGAGGGGACTGATGTGTTGGATGGTAGTGATTTCTGTTTGCTGCTCAAAAGCGTGGGTTCCAGCATGCTGAGGAAAGCCAAAAGGTATTTAAGCAGCTGTGTTTTCAAGCTGTTTAGTACTGCGCATGAAGGAAAACACTTGGCTCAGGCCAGAGAGCCTCTAAGAGGCTGATGTGCTGCTCAAGTTTCACAAGAGTGCTATGCTAAATGGATGGTGATCAGCAATTTTACTGCTGCCCCTGTGGCACAGTGCAGGTATCACCACAGCGCCATCACTATATTCCTGTGGCTATTGTGTTCCTCCTCAGAGTAAGACAAAAATCCACTCCCTACTCAATCTTGTTGTCTGATCAAAGTCAGCTGAGAAGCTTAGGGCTTACCCCAGGCAACTGGCACTACCTCGAGTCACAGGGAATTTGCAGAATAATTAAGTTTTTCAGAGGGCTCTGAGGGTTTTTTTCTGTTTAGGTTATTTGAAGCATATGAAATTAATCAGTTAGTGTATGCTTTATTCCAAAGCAAGCCAGGCTTAGCAAGACTGGATAACATCATCTGGGATCTACATCTCTTATGAGCTTGCACTGTGTGGGACCTGGTTGTGTTCCCAGTCCTGTTTGGATGTGATTAAGCTGGGACTTCTTGAGGGCAGGAGCTACTAAGGCTGTACAGTGTCGTGTATTGGACATCTAGCCTGCAACGGTGATAATGGCACTGCCAGGAGTAATTTAATATCAGGAAAAATTATAGCATAAAATAATATTCAGTGAGGCTCTCTGCCTTTAGGGATGAGAGTCATTAGTATTTGTCACTTGTGCAATAATTAGCAGTGGTTAGAACCTGAAATAATTAGTCAAATTAGTTTTCTTCCCCTTCCTCATTTCTCTGCTTAGACAAATTCAAATGACACTGAAGATTAACAAAGTAATGCAATCATAGGTATGCCAATAAGCAGGATGTGTTGCTTTTTTTGTGTTTTCAGTTCTTTGTTTCGATAGTTCCTTTTCATAGAATAATAGAATCTTTTAGGTTGGAAAAGACCTTTAAGATCACCAAGTCCAACCATTTTGAAAATCTTTATTATCAAAGCACAGTGAAAAGACAAAACTGAAATTCTGCTTTCAGCCTGTATGCTTTAATTCTCCTCTTTCCTACTGGCAGTGATTGCTATAAATACCTGTGATGATTAACATTTGTGTCCTTTTTTCTTTTATCTCCCAAACTTCCTATGGCAAAAAAAAGTTTGGGATCACTTTGCTAAGAAAGCAGAGGAAGTTAAGCAGAATATGGTTTGATATTGGGTACATTTTTACTGTTGCTCCAGCCGACTTGTGGCAGAAGACTGCAATTATTTCTTAATCTGAATATATTTAGGCAGTAGTATCTTTCTCCTAATCAGAAAATAAGGCTGTTGGAACTATGGTAATGTGAACAAGTGTTTATTCAGATTCGTATGTCTAATGTGGAAGAGAAACATGAATTAAAATCAGAAGTCATATAATTTGTAAAGGAAGTGCTGCCTTTTGTTATCCTTTCATCTTGGCTTCTGGGTGCATAATAAGCAGTTGATCTGCTTAATTTGAATTACAATTTTCAACATTCCCATTTATAGATAACTTATTCAGGAGTGATAGGAAAAAAAAAATCCTTTTTCCTAGATAAAAAAGGGTGTTTTTTTCTTAAGACACTGCATGTCGAGAAATGTTTTTGCATTTGGCTGCAAGTGAAATATAAGCTGGGTTAGGCTTTCAGGTATTCTTGAAAATACAGTGAGGGGAAAAAAGACTTGGTCCTTATTTCCGGTTTTCATTTGTTCCTTCACTCTCCTACATATGAAAATAATGTGCTTAAAATGTATAGCTTAGTTATGCATGTCATAAGTTGAAACCATTATCTCTGCTAATCCAATATACAATTTATAAATTCATGTAAATATCTTACTGAGAAAAGGTATCTTGATCTATATTCTTTGATTAAATATTTGATGATAATTGTTTTCATCTTTCAAGAATGAAAATTTTTCCCAAGAAATTTAATAGCAATTTTAACTACTAAATATTTGATTGAGTTTAAGGGTTGTTTATAAAAATATTTTAATTGGCTGTAGGGCAAATTCAAAACATCAAACACCTTAAGGAAAAAATACACACTTAAACTTGAAAAGATAAGTTTTACCATAAATTTGAGGACTCTCTTTATTTTTACTTTCAGAAATATTTCTAATAACATCTCATAAACTAAACTCCTCTTTCAAATAGTCTGTGCTAGTTATACAGACACATGCTTCTTTTTACCTAACAAAAGTATTTTTAGCTTTGGTGAAGCTGATATCAGGAAATTGTAGAGCCAGGAAGAAGTAGCAGCAGAGTTTATTATTTGTGGATTTATTTGTCATGCTTTCTTTGCCCTTGTATAAGGCCATAGTATTTTCAGTTGTGCATAGCTGTAAGCATGTCCTTTAGATGCATCATATTTGATGTATAAATTAAACATATGCTTAGCCTTATTTAAATCCACTTTAAACCATGGAGACTTGACTATGTAATTTAAGGTTGGAGGTTCTTCCTCTATTCTACTTCCTTCTCCTCACTGCAATGTGGAAGAGAGGTTTACACCTTGCTGAGTATCACACCAATAGGAAATATTCTCAGTCTGAATAAGGACCAAAGATCCCATCTAAAGCAATGAGTAATGCAGGTACTTGGTCCACAGAAACTGGTGGAATTTCATCGGTATGAAGGGGATTAGCACGATGGTGCTTTGCAGATGTTAATGCTTCTTGGCAAGAATTCATTTTAAACCCTAAGGCTACTTCAAATTCTATCCTGTTTTAAAATGCATTGAAACCTTTTCTGGAAAAAGGTTATAACTCAGGTCAGTGATCATATTTATATTCTCATGTTTTCCTATTGTTCAGTTCTCCTTGAAGAATTTATGTTCCATTGTTAATAGTTTTTTTCTTCATGTTATACTTCAACTTTTGTATGAAAGTCACTTTAAAATATTAGTGTTAATACACAGAAGTAGGTGGTTTAATGTAAATTTGGTAGATGGAGGTAAACAAGCAACTTTTAAGCTGCCCTATCTCTGATTAGAATGCCTAAGAAAACAAGAAGTTTTAGGAACTGAATCTGTCTGTTTTGCAGTACTTCCTTCAGATGCCACCAGACTGACTTCTGGAAAAGGGCTGAGACAAATAGTACCACCCAAAGACCATTTTGGTAGAAACTGTCTGTAAAAATGGGGTAGACAGACCTATCAGTCTGTCTTCATAACACAGCTATGGCTGTGATATCTGATAATGTGTTGCAGTTGGAAGCTGAGTGATAATTCCAGAAATTTAGCTGACAGTTGTGTTCTTGGCTACTTCATTTATGTTTTGTATATAGAGGCACCATCTGAAAATATACTGCTGAACATACAGTAACTCTATTCTAGAGCTTTAAGATCTGACTTTAATGTAAACTTACAAAGTTTTCCAAACTCTCCATTTATATTTGTGAAATAATTAAGGATATCCATTCTTGGAATTTAGGTTGGATAGAAGGAACAAATTCTTCCCAGAGAGGGTGGGGAGGCACTGGGACAGGTTGCCTAGAGAAGCTGTGGATGCCCCATCCCTGGAAGTGTCCAAGGCCAGGCTGGATGAGGTTTGGAGCAACCTGGTCTAGTGGAAGGTGTCCCTGCCCATGGCAGGGGGGTTGGAACTAGATGGTCTTTAAGGTCCCTTCCAACCCAAACCATTCTATGATTCTATGAATTGTGGGGATGGAAATGATAAAACCATATTAAACACAGGTGAAATATTGTAAAAATACATGTATTCTCAGAGGACCCTATGGAAAATATTCTGTGATCTTTCTGTGGCTTGGTGCTGCAAACTTCCTGGGCTTTAGGAATAAGGTAAATATCTGAATACCTCAAAGCTATCTATCTTTAAATGCCATTTCAGATGTACTTGGAATACAACTTGATCAAAATACCTTGCAGTGATTTCCTTGAAAAAGCTGAGAAGGCTGTTTGTGGTGCTCTTGCCAACACATTGGGATATAGATTGGTACACAAGTTGGAGGACACCTGGGCCTTTCTGAATTTTTAACCTTTGCTATTAATTTGCTTAAGGCTTGAATATCCCTAGTGATGAAAATTCTGAGATTGAAAATTGGTGGGAAATTTCATTACTGTTTCAATATACCCTAGACTATCCTCTGCTGCTTCCAGGAGAAAGGAGATTGCTACAGCACTGACTGTTACTTACATGGCTTGAAGCTGACTTTTTAGCACTTTCAGAACTCTCAAGAGCATGTGGATAAAGGCTCTTTCAGGCTGCAGGCACAGACACATGGGCTGTCTTTATGCTCTCTAACTTAAATTTATATGTAATGGTTCTTAGTTTTTAAAGGGACTTTTCAGAATTCCCCTCCCTACTTCAAGTAAGAAAATATTTTGGCCACTCCACGTAGCTGTTGAGAATGATAGTCTTAGGGGTCTTAAACTGATGTCAAAGGAGTAAGCAGAATGAATGATGACTTCATGTGTTCTTTTTTTTTCCTATGAAAGACATTCAGTTTCCTTGTTTTGATTTATGAAGACAGTTTTGCCTTTTCTTCAGGCAGGTGTTAACGAAAATGATTTTTATGATGGTGCTTGGTGTGCAGGAAGAAATGACCCATATCAGTGGATTGAAGTAGATGCTCGAAGGCTGACAAAATTCACTGGAGTCATCACACAAGGAAGAAACTCTCTCTGGTCGTAAGTACATGCTTGCTTTTCTTCATGAGATTCTGAGTTTTTTCAGAGCAAGGAATTCATGTTGTATTATCTTTTGGGTTTTCATGGTAAAAAGGCAGAATGGAAATACTGTGTGACATCAAGTAACTGAATGAAGGAAGAATAAAACCCAAAGTGTTTATATATGGCACCAAAAACAAGTTTAAAGGTAGCAAACCTCTGTGGTCACCATCTGGCAAAGGAAGCAACACGCTTCCCTCAGTTTATATGCATTTTATACTCACCCTGTCAGATTTACTTGTGTTAAACTAATCAGGTTTAATATTGGAAAAGAATGAGGAAGTATATAATTTTCAAGCATAACCAGTGATCTTTGCCTATGTATTAGAACATCTCAAAGGGTAACATTCCCAAGTAACATGGCTCTTAAATGAACAGTTAAAAAAACCCTTTATATCTATATTTTATTCTATAGAGGAATTCCTAATGTAACCAAAACTTATGCAGTATGTGTTGGCCAGGAGCACAGTGTTTGGTAGCGGGCATGTTCTGTTTATGGATGGTAGGAGGACTCTGTGCAGTTGAAGACCTTTTTGGAAGGAGTGATTGCCATAAGGCAGCTGCCTTTGTTGCCTGGGATTAAGGAGGCAATCCAGCCACACGTAGCCCAGGAACTCGGCTTTGGTTTGAGTACATTGCCCACTTCCAACACCGAAAGCATTTGTGACCTTTCTGATTACTGCCTGTGTTAGAGAACAAGTGTATTCCACTGGAAAATTACTGGTTTGTGCAACTTGTGTGCATTTGCTCATTTGTAACCTGCTTCTGAGTGTAGGTGACCAGATTGCTCTATAGTACAGCCAGTGTGAAATGAGGTGAGAATTCTCTGAGGCATAGAACAATCAGCTGGCATAAACAGGAACTGGAGGTTCTGGTGCTCTTTTTTTTGTGATCTTTACAGTGTTTGTTCTGTCTCTTTAATTTCTTACTGAGTGTCACTGCATCATGTGAACAAATTATCTCACTTGTGCAGCTAGACATTTTGACCAAGCATGCAGATGTGCAGCCTTGGATCTGTTCTGTTCAGATCTCTTGCTTAAGAAAATGAATGTGTATTATAATAAAAGGCAAACCAGAAAAATACCACTATATCTAAAAAACCAAAAATTAAAAAAAATCATTTTTCCTCCTATACTTTAATTTTCTAAGTTTTTTTTAATTTCTTTTAATGCTGTTGTGGGAGTTAGGAGCCTTTTTGGCAATAAGGGTTCTGTATTTATTCCACCTTGTTCTGTGTTAGGTAGATAATTACTGTGGCAAAGTCCTATTCTTTCCTATATTCGTACTCTTGACATCGCTGTTCCTATCAACACCAGTGCTGCACTGCTTAGTCTTGTCATATTGCTATTTTTAGTTCAGCTATATCGTGAGTTTACAGCAGGACTTGACACTATTTATGCTTGATTTTCACAGTTGTCTTTTTCTGATTTGACTTTTAAATTACTGAATCTTTCTTTTGCCCTTTTCCCCTGTGAAGAGTTGGTGGGCAGAACCCTGAGGGTCTGCAGTAGGAGCATGGTTGGTGCTGGGAGAGCAAGTTCAGGCTCCTGGATTGCTACTCAGGTCTGCAGAGAAATGGGCATGTTTCAGCTTCATAGTAGCAAAGATGGTTTCGACTGGACTAGCTGCACTGTGGGGTGGGCTAATGTCTCCTGAAAAGCATGTCCTCTAAGGCTGGGCTCTGCCCTGGGAAGGAATAGCCCTAGGGACGGGTGACCTCCTTTCCTATACCCAGCTTGCACACAAGGGACTGCTGTGAGGGTGGATTTTCTTATCAGTCTGATGGTCTCCGTCTCACTTGGTGTCTGCTGATACAGCCTTGGCTGTGGGACTGTCTTCCCTGGAGTCCACCTCATTTTCCTTCTCCCGTCATCAGATTGAACAGATAAAATCAGTGTAATTGATGCTTATGTGCTCTGCTTCTGCATGTGTAAGTCTTTAGATTTTTAAAAATAACACTGTACTCCCTGAAGTACTGAAGTAGATGTTCATGTTTTTGAAAGAGTTTAGGCTGATGCATGCAGCCCTCTTCGAGCCAAGAGTGGTGTCCTGGGGTTTCCAGAGTCTCAGCACCTGGGAACATCATACCCAGGAAGATGGCAGATGCTGCTTTCTGAATAAAACATGTTAATTCAGCAGCCAAGAAAGTGAGAGGAAAGACGAGGTGGGGGAAACTATGAAATTCTGGTGTGGAGAAGAATTATGGAAAGGGAAATTGAATCTAGAGAACACTAGAGACCAGAAGTTTGGAGCAGAAGCTGCCTTAGGCTGGGATGCAGTGACACTGATGGAAACATTGGTACCCATGACAAATCTGGGAGATGGGTTAGTTAGAGGTTGCAAGCAGTGAATTGCCTTTTGGTAAGACAGCTCAGGAGAAACAGGCTGTCAGGAATTTTAGTAGTGCAGGCAGGTTCTCTTGTGACTGTTTTGCTGTAATGGGCCCTAGAAGCCAAGGAGACTCACTAGCTTTCTTTTTTATGCTTAGCTACTGACTGTGATGGTATCAAAAAGCACTATTTATGATGTGAAAGTTTGTACAAAAAGATGCTATTCTGTTACCTGAGGCACCTTCCCAAGACTGTGAAGTTATGTCACAGGAATACAGTGCTTTCATAACTAATAGAAACATATGTTAGAAAATAAGCTTATTTCAGGTAGGTCAGCTGAAAAACACCCCTCTGATCTGTGTTGTATTAGAATAAAAAGCCTGCCAAGCTTGAAAGTCTAGGTAAGATTTTTATTTAAGTATGAGAGACTTTCCCATCATTATATAAAAAAAATCAAGACACTAGGGTATATGCCAAGTTCACCGATGCTATTATGTTATAGTGATAAAGAATTAGAAAAGTGACTTTTTCACCTCTTTGAAGTTTCTTGTTCAATACAAAGTGAAGAATTTACTAGACTGAAAGTCCTCTCTGAGCTTCTTCCTACGTTTGATTTGTACCAGCCCTAATTCCTTTAGTTTCCTGCTGCTGACACAATGAGGACATGTAAAATTACAAGGGAGGGTGGGCAAGGATACCCTGTTGAATCCTGCAATGAGAGGCAAGGTTATTTGCTGCAGAGGAGCAACACTTGGGTTATTAACAGTCTGGCCTTTGATTCTGCTTGTATTTCTGATACTGCAGCCAGAGGTAGAATGGTGCTGGTGGAAGCAACCTTTTATGCCTTTATAACAGCACTGGGGACTGTAGTCTGGTTTTGCTGATGGCCCAATCCACCTAGAGACTGTATTCAATAAGCAAGGCTTGATATGTTATTTAGGAAGAAGTTATTCACTGACAGTGTGGTGAGGCACTGGCACAGGTTGCCCAGAGAAGCTGTGGATGCCCCATCCCTGGAAGTGTCCAAGGCCAGGCTGGATGAGGCTTGGAGCAACCTGCTCTAGTGGAATGGGACTGGATGATCTTTAAGGTCCCTTCCAAACTAAACTATTCTATAAATTTTGGAGCTTTATAGGCATTGGATGAACTGGAGGTTACACTTGGCAGAATGCAAAGAACACAAAATTGCACGGGGCTGTTGCTTTTTGTAGGCCGGCAGGAACTATTTCACCTCACTTTTTCCTCTCACATTCTCACAGAGAAAGTTGCTATTTCTTGTCTGTCTTCTCCTGTGGCTCTCCTCACCTATTTAGGGCTCTTTGTGCTCAAACTGTCTGGCTGTGAATTCCATGATAGTCACATGGAATTAATTCTTTCTGCTTCTTTTTTTCCTCCTGTAACAAGAAAAAACAGACTGAACAAAAGCTGTATTTGAGGAGTCTTTTGCCAGTCAAAGCAGGTACATAGACTCAAGGGCTGATGCTGTTCAGTCACTTTCCTGGGAAACCTGAAATAAAAGGCCCTCTTTTACACATAAATGGTGAGCTCTGCTTAGATTATCCAGAAGGTCTGCAGATGTTGAATTTCTCAGGTAAAGTGGGGCCCAGATGCAAGAACCAGGACTCCTATTGGATTGTCACATCGAGAATATCCAAAATGCAGAGGTGCCCCAAGTGTGGGTTGATTTGAGTAAGAGCCAACACCTTGAGAGTGGGCAGAATAGCAGTTCCCTGTACGAACTGTGAACATCCTGCAGATCTGTATCTCTGGGCAGGTACCATGCTGTTCCACTATTAATATCCAGTAGTTGATAGACATTAGCGACATCTCTTTGCAGAGTTGTTTTGTTCGCCTTCTCAGGCTACAGAGAGTTGTGGGAAGGTTTATGCAAGACTTTTTCTCCCCAGATATTCAGCTGTACAAGATGTAACTCTTTCTGCCAATACATCTGTCAGTTTTATGAGCTATGTATTTTTGAACATAATCAAGGCTGAGTGGGACACTGCAAACATCACTGTGGAATTGTGCCATATATTTAAAGCAATGATGTGATAGTTTAAAATATGCACTCTCTTGACAGAGGGGAAGAAAATATTAATCACTCAGCATTTGGCAAGACTCTAAAATAACTACAGGAAATATGTTTCCCACAACCCAAACAACTTTGATAATTCAGCAGTGTCTTTTGTATCAAAAGAAAACCCACATGTCTAAATAGACTCGATGTGTACTGATTATAATATAAAGATTCAGTCTGTTTCACTGTAGAGGATGTTTTGATTTTTTTTTTAGAAGAGGATGCAATGTTTCAGTAAGATGTATTTGTGGCTTGATGGATTTTCTGAAAATTAACCTTTCAACCATATTAAATTACACTTGTCACAAAAGAACTGCATTTCATGAAATAACAAAATGATAACAAGGAAAACCACAGATGAAATAATTGTGCAGAACTCTGAATTATTTTAGAAAATATGAAAATATTCGTATTTCCAAATACGTTTCCTTTTAGATTTTTTGGCCTCATGAAAATGTTAAAATTTTTACTTTTAAGCAAGAAATTTAGCTTTAAGAAAAGAAAAAAGGAGAGGGGGGAAATTTTTAAAGTCTGCTTTGGGTAGAGTTTGGTCTGCATGCCTTGCAAACCTGCCACGGTTTAAAAGGTTGGTTGCTTAGAGGAGACAACAAATCAGTGGCATTGCTGGCTGGAAGGAATAATTACAATGACACAGACTATTGCTTGCTTCTAAACTGACCCACTTTTAAACTGGTCATCTTTTATTCATTGCTGATGAGGTTGTGTCTTAACTGAAGTTAGTGTAGACACCATTACATGTTACCTACTGTGTCGCTTGTTTGACTTCCTGTGCTACTCGTTAGGGATAGCAAATAATAAATATTCAGCAGATTTGATTTTGTCTGATCGTGCTTGAGCTAAAGACAAGATATCTATAGCACACCCTCATCTTCATCTGTGTGCCAGTCTTGACTTTCATGATCCCCCAGCAATCCTTTTGATGAATTGTAGGTATGAGCAAGCTTGGGTACCTTCCAGAGATGTAGCTGAGGATAAATTCTGGTTAATGCAGTTTATTTCCTTCTAATTTTGGCAGCAATACTTTATTCTTTCTTTAGTCACAAAATAAATGTGTTGCCCCAAATTCTAATTTATTGCTATATTCACTGGCATTTCCTCAGGAGCTGAGATTTGGTTTTATGGATAGTCTGTATGTGAGGATTGCAAGGTGGTAAACTTCTTTGCTTGCAAGAGGGTAAAAATCCTTGATTCCTCCCCAGTTGATCAGTTATTCATGGAAATAAGACCATGTTCTTACTATTAAAATTGGCTTTGAAGAGGTAATCACATCAGCACCTTCAGTATTTCAATAATGGGATTATAACTATTCTTTAAACTCTTTCAGTGTAACTACATTAGCATTTGGGACAGTGTAGTGGTTACTGATAAGTTTGACTTGTACCTACAGATACATAAGAAAACAGAATTTTGCACAGTCCACGTGAAGAAAGGGCAAAATGCAACAGCACAGTGCTGCTTCTGAAAGCACAGTAGAATAGACTCTAAATCCTGTCCCTCTCATAAGGATGAAAGATGTACTTGGCATTGACTTTCAAAGCAGTACCTCCTATCCCCACGCAGAGACTGTGAAAATGCCCCCTGATGAAACTTCAGCAAATTCAATGAAAATGTCTCGTTGCTTTATCTGACTCATGTAACGAAATAAGCAGCTGCTCTGTACTGACATGAATTGCTACAGGCCATCGGTCTGTGCAAACTGTTATTTGCCCTGATGGGGTGACAGGAGTTCAGGGATCATTACAGCCTCCCCAAAGTCAGACCCTCACAGAGTGCATTGCTCCAAATCCACAGAAATCGTGTCAAGTAGATCAGTGGGAGTTATAAACCAACCTCAACTCAGTGTAGAAAAGCCTCCCTCAATATATTGATGTCACTAGTTAAACATTATACTAGTGTTTATGATTGGTTTCATTAATAAGTTATATTTTCCATGAATTCTGGCTTGGTGGAGCTGTCTCATAGGCTTTCAGTTGCCGCAGTGCTCAGAGTCAGCCTTTGACAGCTTCAGCCTTAAGTGCTCTCCACCTATTTACTTAGCTTCAATCCCAGTGCCATGTTAGTCTTCCACCTCGATTCTTGTGCCCTGCCCAGGATTTCAGTTCATCACTGGCGATGAGCACTCGACACCCGCTCCTGGAGCTGGGTTTGTGGCCAGCTCGGGTTATCCTGTGTAGTGGAGTTCTGACAGCACACCTAGAAATGTATTTATAATTCTGTGAGTTTTTGACAAATGTCCAAACTGATGATGTTCTGCTGTGGATATGATTTGTCACGGGTGCTCTTGCTCCAGTTATGAGACTTGCCAAAGCCTGGGTGATGCACTGTGCAGTGCTGGGAGGGAGCAGGTCTGTGCCATCCCTGGGAGGGGGGCTTCTGCCGGGTTAACCATCGCTTTGCACTGGGAAAGGATGGTGATGTATGGAAAAAAATTGCTTTGCTCCCTGGGGATGCTCAGAAGAGGAAGGGAAAGCTTTTTAACCTCCATGGAATGGGCTACATTGCACAGTTTTAAATCAAATGAGCTGAAGCCTTTAGGAAACTAATACATCAAACGAATATAGGCACCTGTTGCAACACATTACTCACACCTATTAATCACAGCCTTGATTTGCATATTTTGCTTGTGCATTATGACCCACTGCAATGAGAGTGACTGGGGAGGGGGTATTACCTAGAGGACATCAGGCAGCCGCTCCTTTCCCCTCTGCCCAAGCCCTGCACAGCCTTCCCAAGCCAGCATCCCTTCCGCGTGCACCAAGCAGCAACTGGCCACACTTTTGTGTGCACTTGGTAGGTGTGTGCCCCTCCAGCATTGCTTTAAATATCCTCCCAGCTGTGCACACAAATGGCACTCTTTGCTGGTTACTGCCAGAGCTTTTAGTTTTCCATTACTTTAATATTAATGGAAAGGAGACAGACAGACGTAGTGGGGCAGTGTCTATATAGCTCAGATTTTTCTCCTCGAATACGTGACCGATAGACAAAGGTGTGATAGATACAAACAAAAATGGAAAATTTTAAATGTCACAAGAGGAGATTTGGAAGAAGAATAATCACAGCTTGGCTGTGTTTAGAAGATACAGAAGGTATGAGAGGTGAAAGTCTGGTGTAGGGAGAATTTCAAACTCATGCAGATCTCTGTGAAGACTGGCCTGAAATTATAGGTGTTAAGACCATAATTTTTTGGGGCCAGACAATGTATTTCACCCTGCACAGGAGGCCTGGCACCTTCAGGTGTTACTGTCTGAATGTCCAGCAGCAGAAGGAAACACCCATGGTTGGCACTGGATTTTCTAGAAAAGTCACAAAGTCAGAGATTCAAATCTTGTGCAAACCTGACTGTCAGTGGCTGCTGTGGGGTGGGAAATGCATTTGCAACCCCAAATCTTCCTTGCCAAGAAGAGAGCTTTAATAAAAGAAAAAACATCTGCACTTAATTCAGTCTGAGCAAGGGAAGTTCTGGTCCTGAGGTTTTCTTCGTAAGGCCTCCAAAGAGCCACATTTCACAGCAGTGTATTAATTTGAGTCAGCTAGAAGCAATTTTAAAAATTAAACATTCAAAGATTTCAATTATTAAAAAAAATACCCTGGCTTGCCAGTTAAGCTCCATCTCTTAAATCATATTTATTTTAATTAGTTTGTAAAACTTGCTGGGCTGCCAGTGGTTTGCCTGAACATTTTTTGACTTGGCTTGTTTTTGAAACTGTTGGGCAGTGGGTGATTTAAAATTTTATCAGCATAAATATTATTATAGAATATTAATATTAATGGCTTTATATTTAATTGCATGAGACTACAGATTACTTTTTCAAGCAGAAAGCCATTTAATTTCCAGCATGCTTATTCTGCTGTATGATTACAGATCAATCTAAGGTTTGCCTTACTTCTTTTTTTTTTTTTAATATAGAGATTCTGCTATTTCAAGTTTTTTTGCTTGTCAGATTATATGTTATTGGAGGATATAAATTTGGGTGCATGTCTATTTCTGTTTTCTATTAATTTGGGAGTTTTGTAATGCACAAAAATCAAATTATCATGGCACCAGAAGAATAATATGGTCAGCTGGAGCCAGGTCCGTTGTAGATGATGCTAACTTGAAGTCTGCCAATGCTTGCTAGTCTCATCCCCAACATATCTACTGCTGTTGGCTTAAGCTTCTCTTGACCAGCACCTGCCAACCTTACTCATTTATCTCAAATCATGTGTGGGTTTGGTGATGTGGAAAAAGCATCCTTAGATACTAGGGTAAGAGTATCAGTTTTATTTTTACTTGTTGCTTATTCAGCTTTTCATAATTGAGAAACTTAACCTTAAAATACTGCATGCAGCAGCTGCTGTTCAAACAAAATAAACTCAAATCCAAATAGGCAGAAGTCTCAGCTGATGTACTCGCTGAAGGCTGGGCAGGCAAACGCCTGGCATCTCTCCACTGCTCCTCATTTAGCGCTCGCTGTGTGTTGTGCCTGGTTGGGATTCATCAGCGTGTCTAGTGCACATAAAGTAAGAAAATCATATAAAAAGAAAGGAAGAGAGAAGTTTTGTTGTTCTGGTGCTGTCATGATGCCTTTCCCTCTGCTCAGTACCCTGATGATGTAGGAAGATAAGGAAAACATGATTCTGTGGACAGGAACCTGCCAAGGCTGCAGGGTATCTGCTGCAATTCTCTGCTTTGATTCAGGTTTCCCCTCTGTCCCTGGACAAGCCGCTTAATCCCTCCGATGGTCTTTGTTTTGGATGGAAATGGACAAGCTGGACGTTTCCATGCATCACAAGAAACTGAATTTTAAATCAAAGATGTTAAAATAAGCCTTGTCTAAAGCTAATGCATTACAGATGAAAACCAAATAATTAATAGTAATTTAAAAATTCCAAACATTAAGTAAATTTGAATCGTCTTTTGATTTTTGCATTTACTTTCTGTGAAATGAATTGATTAGTCTTGGCAGTAGTTACAGAACTTTTTCAGATAGGTTTCTGCTGAAGAGATAAGGCTGACATAATTTGTAAAAAAATATTATTAAAGGGAAACATCTTAATCCAAATGATTCCTGACAAATCTGTATCTCGATTCTTTTCTAGCATTGGTGAAATTTGTGAGGCAGTCATGTAAGTAGCACTTCATGCTAGGGCATGATGAGCTAGTGGTAACCTCGAATACTTTTGAAGATACTGCCACACAGTAACTTCTGCACTGCCTAGCTGCCTGCCAAGACAGAGCTCGATAATTAATGCACTCTTTTCTGGTTTTTTGCTGGCATAGGACTTTCCCTGGATTATTTGCTGGCATAGGACTTTCCCTGGATTATGTCTCCTTGACTCTATAAAACCAATAAACGTTGTCGTTGTGTCTAAGGAATGCAATAATAGGTCCAGTGAGATGTTTATAGGGTGAATTCAGGAGACCTTCTCTATGACAATGGTAAGGACATCCCGAGTACTGTAACACTTCAGAGCATTCTTTCAGCTTTCCTTAGATAGCTTTATTGTTCAGTGCTGATGGGCCCCGAAAAGATGCGATATGACGTGCTGCAGACCTTACTGTCTGCAAATCCCAAACCCAATTAGGTGTATCTCTCGCCATCGGGTGAAGCACAGATGACATTCCCCAATACTTGCAGCGCAAGACTTTGCTTTAGCTGTTGTGTTTCTGTGATGGATTTCCCTGAGAGCTTTCGATTTCTGCGCCTACATGAATAAACTGAGCACCATGTACATATTAAACTCTGATTCCAGGAAGCACTGTGCTTACTGTAAACATACTGGCTGTTGATTCGAGCATGTGCAACTCATCCATCTGCCTCCTGGAAACATCAGACCTCCTGTGCTGCACATGTGTAGAAAATCTGCAGCTTTCAAGAAGATTTAGTATGTTGAATACTCTTCTGCTGGTCTGTATCTGTAGCAGTATCTAGGATTTCAAGCCACTCAGCTGCCTGGTCTGAAGCCCTGCACGTTAGCTTCTGCTAGTTTTCCAAATACTCCGAGCACGTGAATGTATGCAGTGTTCCCTTTCCACACTGTGGGGAATGTGATTTCAAGGCAGAAGATGCCGTGTCTCAGGAAACTGAATTTACAGCAGCCACCTTAATATTGGCAGAAGCTGTATTTTCTTATGATGTTGGAAAAAAGGGGGAAGAATTTAAGCCCCTAGAGATAGTTTTGCTTTCGGTGCCAGTGGGAGAAGGATCTCATCAGCTGTGATTTTTTTAAATTTTTTTTTTTATTATTCATCTCAACAAATGCAAAGTGGATGCTTATTCCTTACAGGCAAGCACAGTTAATAGGATGTGCTGTGTGACCTAACACGCTACACTGATTTATCTCCTCCTATGACCCTCCGTAGACCTTCTATACTGCAAATGTACATGACTGGATGTAGGCTCATTTGTGTTTTAATTGGCAGAGTGCCTCTGAAAAGCATGTTACTTGTCACTCAAGATGGAATATGTGTACAGCTGATCAGTATACATTTTTTTTTGGGGAGAAGCTTGAACCTTTGTGACTGTAGGGAGTGAGAAAATTAAAATATGCTAAATAAAATTCCTAGCTTGGAAATATTAGTGTAACAACAACATTTTCTCATGCCAGTAAGATAAGCTCTTTTTTTGTAAAACCTTTCTATATGTGCCATGATTTTATTACAAAATTCTCAATTATAAACAATGTCCACTGTTGTATTTTTTTAAATGTGACTCTGATATTCTCTTTGAATTTATTTTCCAGGTATGGAGTAATGAATATGAATGTATTTTATTTGCCCTCCTAATCTTATTTATGTAGTTGAAATGAAAAGTGGCCAAGAATATCTTCAACAACAACAACAAAAAAAAAAAAACCCAACCCAAAAAGCCAGCAATGACAAAAAAAACCCCAACGATGTTTTATGTGCACTGAATATGTATACTACCACCACCCCTCTTCTAACCCCTGAATTTTCTCTCAAGTTTGCCTTCTTTTTCAGTTGGAAAAAAATATTTTTCCTTTCCCAGGAGTTTTGATGTTGGCCATTTGAAAAATTCCTAATTTCTTTCTGCTAGAAGTAAATCTGCCTTTCTTCAACTTATTATCACAGACGAGTTGAGGGAAAAAACCCAAATTCTCTTCAAGAAACATGTAGCATGCTGAAGTTACTGTCTGTTTTGTTGTATATCATTTTACAGCTGCAAAGACTTGAAATGCCAGTATGGCACTTCGTATCTCAAATAAATCCCCTACCCCAGGAGTTCTTCAAACAGACAATTTGTATTTTCAGAGTGCTCATAACTTAAGTTGTTTAACAAATGTTGAAGTAGTGTGAGCATTACAAATGATAGATGTATTTGTCTTTTTCAATACAATAAGAAAAAGTTCAGTCTGCTTGGCAATAGTCAAGACTTTTCCATTTAAAATAACTTGAATGACAAAATCTACTAACTGAAGGTGGCAGTGGAAAAATTTGCAAAGGGCTGGTTTAGTGGGTAAAACACAGCTGGGTTTGTTCAGTCATTTTATCAAAATCGCATGATCTCTCATCTTTGACTTTTGGGTCTATTAGTATAGTACTTACAGAAGTGTTTTTCTAAATCCTACTAAAGACCTAATCTTTAGGTTTAGGTGTCATTATAAATCTGAACATCAGCTTGAATCTTTTCTGTAAGTGGGACCACAGTTACTCAGAAAATAAAATAGCAGATGGAAATCTCAAGTTATACGTTTCCTGTTGGCATGCATTTCCTCAGGCATCTGAAGGTCCCTGTTTCATACAAGATGAAGTTGGGTGAACTTGTGGTGATCTAGTGGCTGATGAATTTTCTCATTTCACCTCTTTTTTTGGCTGTCACTAAAAGCATTACTCTATTTTAGCAAATGCATAAAGGTTAGTTTGCCTCTTTAAACACATGCACAGTGAAGTAAATGTGTGTGTTCATAGGTAGTTTGCTAATGTTACCTGATTTTAAAAGAAAGAAAAGCAAAAAAATGTTGTATTTGTATGGGTGCAGTATCAGGGGAAGTTTTTTCTTTAGGTGTGTCTGCCCTTCCAGGTACTCCCTTATCTCCAATCCTTATGATCTGCAGCTTCTCCCATAACTGCCCAAATTCCCCCCTATTCTTTGTAGTCCCAAGAGCTTGCTTTCTTCTGGTTTCACTCCCTGACTGTGTAGCTTAGCTTAGAATCCGTGCTGAGGAACGACTGCTCTAGAGAACTGCTGGCTATGCGCGATCAGTTTATATACCTGAAAAGAGAATTTAATCATCCTGGACTGACTTTACGGTACAAACATACCTCTAAGCCACAACTTTCCTCCAAGTCACTACCTATTGAAATGAGGAAAGTGTTAGGGGAAAAAATAAACTACTGCTGCCCTTTAAAGCCAACAAATATGGGAGGAGAGTCAGGGCATTTCCTTCTCCATAGCTATATATACATTACCATGGGGAATGCCAGGATAGTGTAAAAGCTGCATAGCTTTAACTCCACTCAGGGTATGGGTAGCAGCATTTTATTTCTCCTCGTACTCTTGTTTAGCTGAATACAGACAAGTTATAATTTAAGTATGATTGAAGATTTTGCTTTTTTAAATTGAGGGCGATTTTGCTGTAAATCAGATAACAAGCCCATAGAAAGATCAGCCTACTGAAGATTGTTCTAAATATTGTAGTAGTGCACTAGTACTGTGATCAACTGCACTCTGCTGCGGAGAGATGGAGTTGTTTCTCTGTTCCTATCTAGTGCTGATAAATACAAGACTGACTGCAGGCTCTGGTCATGCTTATATTGGAAGAAAAGGAAATTTTGCTGCTTGAAGTTCATGGACTTTTCATCCTAAAGGATTTATTATTTTCTTCCCCCCATCCTGTCTGATAATAACAGCAGAAATAATAGATGTTCTGTAGCTAAAAAACTAAGATTTTTTTTTAACATTGGATGCATCTGTTCCAGATAAGCCATTTATCCCAAACTCTGTTTATGAAAGGAAAGTAGAGCAGTAATCCGTCACCTTCTGGAATTCCAGAATATTATCTTGGTTTTTTTGCTTCTATGTGCTAGGCATTTTTCAATTATCTCTTGAATTAGGATGCCACTTTTTCAGCAAACGTTGCCGTGACTTTGCCGAGTGGGATTTCCACTACTAGCAGTCTTGGAAGCTTTGTTAAGTTAAACGTAATTTGCAGTCATTGTAACTTATGAAAAAGTAACTTAGATATGCTTTGTCTTTTTCAAGGAGTAACTGGGTGACCTCTTACAGAGTATTGGTAAGCAATGATAGTCATGCGTGGACTGCTGTCAGAAATGAATCTGGAGATGTGGTGAGTATCACTAAGCAAATGTTTTACAAAGATGAGCACAGGGGAAAGTGAGGGCAACGTCTCTCAGTGGTCCAGCTAATTTTAAGACCAAATCACATAATACAGAGAGGAGGGACCAAGAGCATCATATATGACATATCTGCACATGTCCGCTTATGGATGTGACTGCCACCCTGGCAGTGGTCTTGCCTATGATGGGGTATGTTTCTTGTTGCATAGCCCGTGCAAGGGTTTGCATTGGTCTCCTGATCCCTGAGGTCATCTGATGCCCATGAGGTGCCTATTGCCAGAGAGAGGTTGTGGAGCTCCGGCTACTTTGCCCCTCTATGAGCTGCATGGGGGGATTGTGCTTTTTGGAGAGTGGTTCTGGCCTGGGCTACCATCAGCCTGCGACCCTATTAAGTGAATTTTATTTGTTTCTATTACCAAAAGTGCCAAAAGAATTTTTTAAGAACTGATCTTGACATTTTTGTGTATTTGGCCTGCACAGATTTTTGAAGGAAACAGTGAGAAAGAGATTCCCGTTCTCAACATGTTGCCAGTGCCACTGGTTGCACGTTATATTCGTATAAACCCTCGGTCCTGGTTTGAAGAAGGTAGCATCTGTATGAGACTGGAAATTTTAGGGTGTCCTTTGCCAGGTAAGAGTCTTTCTCAGTTGATTTTGACGAGGCTGCCTGTGCCAAAAGTCATAAATTTTATTTCCTTTGGATATCTTTGCTTTTGATATGATACCTGTCTTTAGTGAGTAGAGTTATGCAATAAGAAACAAAAATACCTGTCCAGATACACAGACAGTACCAGGATAACTCTTCAAATGAAACCACATAGTAACTATAAGTGGCTTTATTAATAAAACAAGACTGCATGGATGTTCTAACAAGATTTTCTCTGTTGTTTGGACTGAAGTGCAGTACAATTAATCTTACTGAGTGCACCTGTACTAGGGAGGCAACAGGGTTATGTATTGGGACAATCACTTGCGCATGTCTTAAGCTTCTAAAGCAAGAAAGAACTGTGATAATTAGGAAGTCTGATTTATTTAGTTAGTTGCATGGGCAGTAGGACTTCCCTGGATTAATCTGCAGGCAAATACTCTGACTGAACTAGTGCTTATGTTACAGGGGGGAAGGAAGGGTGTGGGAATGCAAAGAATTTCTAGAAAGTGTTATCAAATCCAGCATGATCCCTGGTAAGTCTCAGATGAAGGAAAATGATCCTATCCTTAGTAAAGATTGTGGAAAAGACACAATGTATTGTGCAAGCTTCAGGTGTTAGCTGTTTCTCTTATGAGCAAAAAATACAATTAGGGTTTTGCTAATTGTATACAGTGACGCCTTTTACAAAAAGGCATTCAATACTGAAAATTATGACAAAGCCATGTTTCTCTTAAGCACACTGTAAATAGTCTCATGGTGGTGGATTTATATATTCATAGGTGTGTGTATGTATATAAATATTTGAAAAACTGCTCAAACCTCTTCTAAGTTGCCCACTATTCATTCCACATCTCTTGTCTGCCATTTTTCCTCTTAAAATTCTGGTACCTTGGGGATAGTTCTCTCTCTTTCTTTTCCTTTTTTTTTTTTTTTAGGGGGCTATGAGTAATATTTTCAGAAATACTAGACCCAGAAAGAGAACTGCCTTTCCAGAGCCTCTCATTACTGCTTTAACTGTTCCTGCTGCTGTTCAGAGACTTGCTGTCTCCACTGTTGATGTAGGGTCTCCAAATGCCAAGCAGAGGTAGCCTGATTTTTGTCCTTTAGATGTTTAAATACTGAGGGGGAAAAAAACCACCAACCCCAAACCATCAAACAGCATTAATCTGGTGCATGGAAAGGATAATTCTCTGACAAATAGAAGCATGGGGCAACTATTGTCATAAAACTTCATCTGTAGGTGTATTACCATGAAACAGTGGAAGTTGGCAGCGACAACTGCTTTTCTAGGAGTAACAGACACATCCTGGAGTTGAATGGCAGTGACCATGAGTGTCCTGTGTGTGTGAATATTCATGTTTTCAGTAGGATTCTGATTTACTTCAACTGTGGGCTTAGAAAACTCCAGAATTTAGGGGTTACTTGTTTCTCTGTGTACCTTTTACCTTAGAGGGGCAATCCCAGAGCCAGTATTTCCCCTGTGCTATTGAAAGGACTGGTGGGCTGTTGGAGAGCAGTCACCTATCCCAAATTCCTATGCATGTTTGCAGAGAATCCACTCCCTATAACACAGGGTGTGAGGCTGGAGGAAAAGCATAGCTTTCATCAGCACTGTGACTTTACTGTCATGCAGGATGCACACGGAGGTCTCCAGGGAAAACAGAGATGACACTCAAACCATTTTGGAGAGTAATTTGTATGGAAATTCTCACAATTCTTTTCAGTTCCATAAACCTGTACTTGAAGAAAGAGCAAAAATGTCAATATTTAGACAGGTGATTTTACCAAGTGCAGCAGTTATTTACATTAGATTCTTACTGGGTATGCACTCATACAGGTCCAGATGCTGCTTTGTGGTGTTAGCATTTGCCCCCCTTCAGCTTCACAGGGCTGTATGGGTGAAGGGGGTAAGAACATATCTGCACTTCCACCACTGGTGTAATGAGTGCTGTTACAGCTTGTTGCACGTCTTGGATTAGCATGGAAACCTTATCAGTGCTTCTTCTTGGTAGTAATTTTTTGAATTAATTGCCTGCAGTGGCTGAATCAGTTTATTTCTGAAAGAAAATACCAGAATCATTCATTGAGAAACACAATGGGAATGGGGTGTGTTTATTCAAAATATAATTGGACTGAAAGGACTAATGGGTTTTGATAAGCTGCTGACCCGTCTTTTTAGTTCAGAAAGAATTGACATTTCTTTCTTCTAGCTCATTTTATTCATCGCACGCAAGGCTCTAAAACAAAGCTGTTCCTCAAGTTGCAGAGGCCTTTCCATGCACGTTTTCTTCCTGTAGGACATAATGTTTTTTGCAGTTCCCTGTAACTGGATTCCTCACCCTTTATTGGTGTCATCTTACTTGTTCCAAGTTAGATAACTGACTGTTTGGCCATGGGTCCAGAGTCTTTGAGAGGGGTGTTCTAATTCACTGTATTGGCTGTGCAAGTAGAAATCAAAGGGTCTTTTCTGACAGAGGTTTCCTCCATAAAACTGAGCAATTCTCCTAAATTAATCAAAATCAGGAGGTGGAGCTCTGTCAGTTCACACTTTTCTAAAGCCAAAAGACCTAAGCAAAATATTATGTGTTGTTCAGTTTCCTTGAATACCTATTGTGGGTTTGATTATATTTGCACCCCAAGTGTGAACATACAAGAAATTGAGTGGTCAGGAGGCACAGTTTAGTCATGTGTTAGAGCTCCTGTGCACCATGTCTTCTTGAGGCAATGCATGGGCAGATGGAAAATACCGCAAGAAAAGAAGGGGGGTGAAAGGAAAAAGTAAATGATTTTTCATGTCTTTTAAACTTAGAGTCATTTCAGTTGGAAGGACTTTTAAGATCATTGTGTCCAACCATTAACCCAGCACTGCCAAGCACACCACTAAACCATGTCCCTAAAAGCCTCATCCATCTGTCTTTTAAATACCCCAAAGGATGGTGACTCCACCACCTCCCTGGGCAGCCCCTTCCAACGCCTGACAGCCCTTTCCGGGAAGACATTTTACATAATATCCAATCTAAACCTCCCCGGGTACAACTTGAGGCCATTTCCTCTTGTCCCATCACTTGTCACTTGGGAGAAGAGACCAACACCCGCCTCATTACAACTTCCTTTCATGTAGTTGTAGAGTGATATGGTCTCTCTTGTAATGTAATATAAATTGCAATGTTAGGTTTTATGTCTTTATTAATCCCTGAATAAACTAAGCTATTTGCATTCATTCTGTACTGCATATTAGCTTTCCATCATGCAGATTCACAAGGGAGGGTGAGAAAGGAATACCAGATAAAGAAGAAACCTGATTATGATATTAATATTCTAGGAAAGCTTGTTAACACTGGCAGAATGTAATTAAATAGTTAAAGACAAGTAGGACCTATTCCTGTGGGTAAGGCTCTTTTAATAAAATCTGCTGCATATGCTAGGTACACTAAAAGTTGGACAAATTGTGAGAAAACACCATTTAGGTGGAACAGAGAAGTTGCCAATTATCTAATTGGCATTATATAAGATGGTTGTATTTTCTCTCAGTGAAATGCTTATATATTATTCATAACAAATTTTTCATTTATTGTAGGATAGTTTTGACAAACAACCTTTTCTAGACTATTACAGTAGCTCTACCAAAAAAATCCATGTTATACAGCTGTGTAAGTACCATCTTTCAGGCAACAGAAGTGATTTGCTGTTTCACCAAGGGAAAAACATTTAGCTGTGGAGGAAAGATGCCAGAAATTCCTACCTATAGCAGGTGATGAGTGCTGCCATTTCTCACTGAGAAAAAAAAGAGGACAAAAGTACCACATTTAATTCCCTCTCCAGTTCCCAAAAATGTTGGTATTTACATAGATGTAGACTGACATGCACAATCTTTTGCAATTGCCTCAGAGGGATGGATGTACTTTCCTTGCCTGTTCTTTCTCAAATCTAAGTAAAGTCAAAAGGAAATTGTAGATGATCAAAAGTACCCAGAGATAGGAGAGAAAAAATTAGCTGAGCTCTTCATGCATTTATTTATACTGTAGAGTATTCAAGGCAATGGGCAATTATTCGAATGGAATAAATTTGTGATGAAATTTAATTTTTAATAATTCTTATATAGAAAACTATCATTGGTATCATGATTATGCCATCACTTTCAACCCAAGATAAAGATGAACTACTCTGTAATGGAGTTCTGTGTTTTGCACTGGATGCATCATTCAGCGCTATTTTCATCGCTTGTCTCTTCTTGCCAGTGTACCTGCTTAGGAGTGTGCTTGTTTTATATAGAGCTGTGACTTGCTACAACTATCTTTGGTTGTAAGTGAGCAAAGATAGCAGTACTGAGGTCAGGGAACTACTTGTGAGAGCAAATTTTTTGTTAGTCTGACAGTCTGTCCTTGTGTTCTGCTTTTACCATTGCAAAGCTAAAACTTGGGCAATTTAAATCTCTTTTGGGAGTTTGCCTGAGTGAAGACTGAATAAAAATGAAACTAAATTCAAGTATTCTCCTGGGAAAGACCAATGTATTATCTTTCTCCATACTCATCAAGACAGAAGTGCAACATTCCCCAGTAATGTTGTGGGTGTTATTGAAAGGTTTTCTTTCATATTTTATGTGTAAAATGAAGTGTAAACTATTCTGATTAACATTCCTCAGAATTACTATTAATATCAGAATGAAACTATAGGAAATCGTTAGAAAGATCAAATATTGGTAGAAAACCTTTAAGAAGCAACTCCTGAAGGTTAAGAGTTTGGGTTTTCTCTTACCTGTTATTATAATTCATTACATTTAACTGGAATTAGTTGTTTGGTGTTTGACTAAGCATCCATACATATAGAAAAGAATCCATCTATAGTCGAAGAATACTATGTCATTGCTGATTCGATGTGTGATGTTATTGCTTGTGAGTGTCATGAAGTAGACCATGTGGAAAAAAGCTTAGATTCATCCGATATGTCTGCCAGCAGATTTTTTCAAGATTACACATGTGCTGTCTGTGACATCTTCAATTTTGTGAAGACAAGTCAAATTCACTTGTATTACACGGAAATGAAAAAATCAGACATTTGCAAAATGGCAGGTTAAGGTTTTTAAGGCAGCCTAAACCTTTGAGACTAGAATGTTCTTTTTATTAAAAACTTACCTAAATCACTTGGATTCACTTCATTATCTCATCCATTTGGCGCACTATATAAGCACAATTTCTGAGTTTGCAAGCTCCCTCAGTATTAAACCGTACAACTTGCTGTACGACTTCTGTGAGAATGGAATCGCATGGACAAAATGTGTTGGGAATGGATGCAGGTTTTACTTTCTAACTGAGAGCATTTTGGTAATACTGATTTGTGAGTGTTGATTTCATCTTCAGACCATTGCAAAGCTCACTTTCATACCTTTCCAGTGCTAGTTAGATAACAGTGAAAATTAATGGAGGGAAAAAAACAAAAGACCAATGCCTGTTGTTGTTAGCATAATAACTGGAAAACCTCTGGAAGCATCAGGGCTCTGCTGCTTGAGGTGCTGTGTAGAGCTGTAATATAACAGAAAATCCTTTCTATGTGTCAAACTGCTGAGCAATTGGTCCTCTCTGGTACTTTATATGGTCAGGCCCCAGAGCTCTCATGCTGGAAAGTAGTTGGGAATTTTAGAGCTTCCTAGTCACTTGTCCATCTTTACAAAGAATAGAAGTAGAATTTCATTTTACCTTTTAGGTTGGAAAAGACCTTTAAGACCATGAAGTCCAACTGCTAACCCAGAACTGTCAAGCCCACCACTAAACCATGCCCCTGAGCACCTTATCCACATGGCTCTTAAATCCTTCCTGGAATGGTGACTCCACCACCTCCCTGGGCAGCCCCTTCCAGCCCTGACAGCCCTTTCAGGGATGACATTTTCCCTAATATCCAAACTAAACCTCCCCTGGCACAACTTGAGGCTGTTTCCTCTTGTCCTATCACTTGTCATTTAAGAGAAGGGACCGACCCCTCCTCTCTGCACCCTCCTTTCAAGGAGTTGTAGAGAGTGATAATGTCTCCCCTGAGCCTCCTCTTCTCCAGGCTGAACCCCCCCAGCTCCCTCAGCCGCTCCTCACAGGAATTGTGCTCCAGACCCTTCCCCAGCTCCGTTCCCTTCTCTGCACACCCTTCAGCCCCGTGGGTTGAGGGTGTTTGACTAAGTCAGACATGTCTTTCTTGCAGTGAGGGACCCAAAACTGACCCCAGGATTTGAGGTGCAGCCTCACCAGTGCCCAGCACAGGGGGACGATCCCTGCCCTGGGCCTGCTGGCCACTCTGTCCCTGATGCTGGCCAGGATGCTGTTGGCCTTCTTGGCCACCTGGGCATATGCCAGCTCATAATCAGCTGGCACTCAAGTTTGAAGGTAACAGGCTACCTTTACCTGCAAAACTAATTAACTCTACTAGTAATGTAAAGATAGATTAGTGGTAGAAAAAGCTAATATATTCCTCTGTATAAATGGCAGTGCTACGCTTCTGCAGGATCTTTTCTCCTGGGGAGAAAGAGGCTGTCTGAGGTATTGCCATGAATAAACAAGTGTATTTCAATTCCAATTCTGCTGTGGTTTGAGTTTCTTAGTCTCTTATTCTCTGTTTTATTAAAGAAAATAATTTTTGCCAAAGTGAACCTAACCAGCTGTGCGCAAGACTTGTATGCCTTTCTATGTTTTAACTTTTAATTTTCTAATCTGTATGCCTGCTGCAGCAGAAATCCAGTGATCCAAGCAGACTCACAGTAGAGCCTGGCAAAGTATGTGTTAATGCTCTGGGGAGCTGTCAAATTGTGCACTGTTTTTGAGGAAGGACCAGAGACACAATCATTCTCGCTGGTTTTTTTTTTTTTTTTTCCCCAAGTTTCCATCAACTCTACAGCGTTCACAGTCATTCCCATGATATTAACATTTGATGTATGGAAAAAGTGTCAGACATTGAAAGGAATGGGATTAACGTATTAGGAAAAAATATCGGTTGCTGTATATCTTGGCTTATGGTGATAGAGAAAGCCTTCAACGTCTTGGCAGTTGTATGCAGATTATTTTTATATTTTTACAACAGAGGGAGGTTTTTACAATGGTGAAGATAGTGTGACATGAAACACATTGTGTCTTCCTAGAAGAAGTGGTTTTTTATGATTTCCATTTTTCAGTCAACAATATGTTAATGAATAATTTCTACCAATTAACATGGGTTGACCTTTAAGGATTTGGCATTCCAGAGTAATTTGCAGGGTTAGTGTAGCATCGTTTGTTGTCAAGGGACTTGTATCACCTTAGCCTGCAGTTAGGTTAGAAAGATGACCTAAAAATGCAGGTGAATTATGTGAAATTTGACCCTCTTCATGCTTCAAAACATTTTCTTTTTTAATAAGCAAACAAATCTTCTTTCTTCACCTGATCAGTCTCTAATTGAAATCCATTTCCAGGTGGTTTTGTTAGGGTAGAACAAATTCTCACTGGAAAGGACAGACTGCACTGAACAACCAGATTTTTTTTGTGTGAAGTTTGTTTTACATTTTTCAGTCATATTTGTAGAGCAACATTCAACTGACCTTCCAGTACTTCTGCTGGAGATTAAGGAAAGGAAGTGGAGACAAACATGTGAGTGAAGAGTAAATAAGTGGTAGAGAACATGGGTAATGTTGCTGTGAAGCTTAATGGAACTTGCATGTTTCATTTCATAAATAAATAGTTCAAATTTTGCTTTGCTTACACCTAAGAAAATAACCCAAATACTTCTAGAATTTTATGGGAAGAACAAATCTGACAATTCAGGGGTTATAATGTCAGAAATATGAATCTTTAAAATGTTAAGTTAGAAGTTATTTTTAAGTGTTATGAGTTTTACATAATTTCATTGTTTGTTGCAGGATGGTATCTATGTATTGTTTCTATTTATAATTATACTTCTCTCCACCCAAAAAATTCACAACTGATAGGTCATTCTGTTTTAAAAAAAATCACTTTTCTTCTGTAGAGACAGCATGTTTTGGTTGTGTTGCGATAAAACAGGATGTTATTTAGGTTTTGGTTCTTCCCCCCCCACCCCCCAGTAATTTTAAACCAAATGAAGATTATTTGATGAAAAGGGAAACAATTTTTCATAACAGCCTGACAACAACTGGTTTGAAAAACAATTACTCAAAATTCCAGCCATCCCAGAGATGACAAATTAAGGAATGTTTTCCAAATAGATTTGGTTTTCTCTAAAAATAAATCATAATAGCTTATTATAGGAGTACATATCGTGAAATGTAAAGCTGAGCCTTAACAGTCTTGGACTGTTTATTTTCCAGGTGAATGGCCTGGAAAGTCAAGGAAACAAAGTTTTTTGTTTTATCCATGTATTCTCCTTTGAAACTTCAAAACACACAAAGTGTAAATCATATCCATATAGAAACAAATTTATTAACTTTAAGTAACAAGGACATTCGACTTCCACAAAAAAACGTTTAGGAAAACAATCTGGGATGTTAAATATTCACAAAAAATTCTTTCTGTATTTCACAAGCAGTGCCTAGACTGAAAATTCTCAAGAAAAGTAAAAGATAATTCCTTGTAATAGTAAATTAATCAAGTAGACACAAATAATTTACTGAGGCTTTTTTCTCTCATGTGATTTCCGCCCCCCCCCACACACACACACTTTTTAATCTTGCATCTGACTCATCATTTTCCAGTTTCTTTTGCCCTCCTCTGTAGCTTAAGGATGCATTCTGCTTTTCTGTTGAAGTTTAGTTGTTCATGCAGAGTAGCTGTCTAGTAGGCTGATGCCTCCTGCCTCCTTGCTTCTGTTTGGATCTCTATGAGCTGATTTGTACAGTAATTAGAAATATTTCAAATTTGTTGTTTCTTTGAGTTTTGCGTTTGAAAACCTGATTTAAATACATGTAGGACAGTGGAATTCAGATCTCCATATTCCTTACATGTATTATGACTAAACATCTTTATATTTGAAATTCATAGCACACGAAAATTATTTTATTTCTTTTCTCAGACCCGAATAATTATTACCACAGAAGAAACGAAATGACAACCACAGATAATCTTGACTTTAAGCACCACAACTACAAGGAAATGAGGCAGGTAGGCAAAGAGGCTGGTGTGTGACCTCCTGGATGGTGAGCGGATGTGTGCAGGCTTTTGAGCTCTTACAGAATCTGGATTCTACCTGTTAAAAATATTATTAAATGGTGTCTGCAATCTGTTTAAGAATATTTTTTTTTTCTGGTTAATCTATTTAAAGCAGAAATCTATTAAAATCCAAAGTC
This sequence comes from Eurypyga helias, assembly GCF_000690775.1. Taxonomy (NCBI): domain Eukaryota; kingdom Metazoa; phylum Chordata; class Aves; order Eurypygiformes; family Eurypygidae; genus Eurypyga; species Eurypyga helias. Next base: position 147,667 of record NW_010259847.1, read on the forward strand.
TTAATTTGTACATCATCTAACCTTAAACAGGTGACACTACATGACAGAGGGATTATTTGCTCATAATGTGCCATCATCTTTCTTCCTTGTATATTTGAGTGGTGAATTTTACAGTGGTTTCTCCTTTCAGATTTGACCCTGACTTAGCCACCAGAATTATCCTACATTTCAGTGATTTTGGATGATTAGAATAAAGTATAGAATTCAATTCTGTATTCACAGTTGTGAAAATCAGCAAAAACTCCCCCACCCCCCCAAAAATAACACTAGAAAAATATCCTGCTACTGTAATTCTAAATCTACCAGCCTTGTTAATCTTATTCCTTTAAGTTCAAATAGGTAATGCTGATGTTGCTTTTGTTATTGTTTTTAATCTTGCTTCACATCACCACAGGCATAGGTGTGGGTTGTCCTAAAGAAATATTTCTGCCCATTTTCTCTTCAGCTATGAAGATAATACACTTGGACTTGAAGTGTGTGAATCATTTGCTGTGTGCTGAATTTTCAGTGTATTTATACTGCATGAGTCACCATTCATTTTTATTGAGCAATTGTGTACTGAGTCACACATTTATTTTGGTAGAGATTTCGTGGCCTATATTTCTTAGCACAAAGATTAGACAAGTAGAAACTCAATTGGCATAATTACTGTCAAGGTCAATAAAATAAAGTGCATTATAGATTCTCATGGCAGAAAGACAGGTTGGTCAGGTTAGAAATATCTTGGGGAAAAAGAAAAAACTGTCTTTAAAAGAGAATATTAATCATGATTTCCACCTTTCATACAAGTAGAAAATATGCAACTGTGGCTGAGAGTTGGTCAGTTGTGAACTGTCTTAGACTGCAGTCTCTCAATTTCTGGTTTTCTCTGTGTCAAAATAGTTAATTGATTTAGAGTTCATTGGATTCTAATTGGGTTCTGCTGCTGGTAGGGAGAAGAATGTGACTTAGGTTACAATAAGTCTTCTATCCCCAAAACTATTCTTAGAACTTCACATTTTCTTTCCTGAGTGTAAAATAGAACAATAACTGTCAATTTCTAGAGTCTTAATTAAAACTTTTTTTTTTGGTAAGTACTCTGTGCATTACTGTCAGTTTTGTTAGTTATTTCACTGTCAACTGTCTTAGAAAAATGCTGTTCTTTGAAGTTATTTTTCATAAACATGGAAGAATGAGGAGGAGATGGTGTTCCCTGGGCCACGTTTTGGAAGCATTACATTACATTGTAATATGTCAAGTATTTGTGCGAGGGGGGGATTTTCTCAGTGTTAGATTATTTTAATAGAACTCTCTGTTTAGGAAGATAAAATTTATAGTACCAATTTTGTCTCTTAGAAGAGCACTGAAGATTCTTCTTTGAGTCAATGGGAACACTCATGGTATCTCATATGCAGAAGTCAGAATTGTCATACAGTCCCAAATATTTACATGAAGTATTCATGCAGCATAGGAAGCTGTTAAATTGGTTGATAGATATCCCCAGAAACAGTTGGAGATGGACATTTGAGTACAACCTCGTCTTTGAAATAACCAACCCAGATTGTACCTTTCTTAGGAAATAGAAGAGTGTTAATTTTGAAATCTGTTTAACTGGATCTGACTCTTATCTTTGGACAAGCCAGAGTCCAAGCATCCCTGAAGTCTTGTGTTACAGAACAGGAAGGATATTGTACATGTTAACATTTGAACAGATTTATCTGAGCGTGAAACAACCAAATGTAGAAGACTAGAGCAATACCCAGCAAACATCCCAGGTTACCTGCAATGCCAGGCTGATGGTCTCTGATAGTCTCCCAGCTCAAGGAGGAGGTAGTTTCTGTTTTGGCTTGCAGGAGAACAAGAAATACAGAGATTTTGGTAGTTAGATTAACAGTTGGACTCAATGACCTTAAGGGTCTTTTCCAACCTAAACAATTCTATGATTCTGTGATCTCCAAGGAGGATAAAGAATAGCCCTAACCTGAAAGGCATTGGCTGAGAGTCCTTTTGCCTTCTCTAGACCTACAGTTAATACACCTTTTCTGCAAAACTGAGGAACTGGACCTTCAGAGACTGGTTTTGCAGGGCTTCTTCAAAGACTGCATGAAGTCTTTTTCCAGAGTGCTAATAGGGTAAATAATTGGTAGTGACAAACAAATAGGAACTGTCAAATAAGAACTGTTACTGAATGTAATTTTGAAAGTGCTTTACAGTTCTGCTGGTTGTTAATAAAGCCCCAGCTGACTGTTATCATCAATTGTCTTTGACAGTTTGTACAAAGCCCAAAGAAAACACTATGACGTTTCAGGTGACCTATTGTGCTGTTAGTAGGAAAATGGGTACGAGAAAAACAAATATGAAAAATGTTAATTTTCATTATTGTATTTACATATAAACATTTAACCACATTACTATATCCATACTGTTGTCAAAAGAGCCACAGTGAAGTCTGCCACAGAGGCCCTAACTCAGGAGAGAGGTTCTTTGTTTGGCTCAGTAAGCAATCACATGCTTGCAATTAAAGACATGATGGGGAGTTTACTGAGGCCAGTACAAACATTTCCACTGATTGTAATATACTTTGAACTTGGTTCTAGGCATTTTTCTCACTCGTAATAACATTTAGCATACTTTTAACTGCTTTCCTGAACTGATGTTCTTGGTATCCTGACTAAATGCCAGGGACATTTTGGGAAGCTGCTGCTCTGCAGCTTGATTTCTGAGACAGCCTGTCCTGAGAGGCCAGGCTCATCTTCCCTATTTCGCATTTGGGGACCTGTCTGGATGCAGAGATACATCAGCCAGAAGGGAGTTTCCTGCAGTTTGAACAGAGCGTAAGGAGAAGAATTAATAAACACAGGGCTGAGGCAGTAACAGTATTTATAGTACAGAAAGCTATTTTTATCCTGCTAAAATAGAGATTCTTTTAGTGCTCTAAATGTACTCATTGGCAGTGTGAAAAAAAATAATCTCTATTGGAGAAAAACATGGTATCTGATCCAATAATAATCCGTTTAATCTTTTTGTCAGTAAGTCATAAACTAATAATTCCCACGCAGTAGACCTTGTATAAGTTTTGGTCTGCGAGGCTCTAGCAAGAGGTCCATAGCTCCACATCCATGAAGATTATTTTTGTTTCATTATGAGGAGATTGACCATGAGGATTTAAGGCAATCTGTCTCAAAAAGTTAGTAATTGACTCGTTTAAATCAAACACTATAAAAAGTTGATCAGTGTCCTGTGGCTTCACTTATGTGTTTCAGCCAGAGCAGCAAATGATGACGTACCAACTTATGTAAAAGAGTTCTGTGGAAATAGCTGGGTAACCATAATGCCAGCACACTGATGGTGATGACAGTGGTGGAAAAAAGTAGATATGAAACTAGACAATACACTGACAGAGCTGACTTAAACATGAAAACACACTGAAAATACTGACTGTATTTTTCAGACAAGTGCTGAGTTTAGATTTCCAAAAAGAAATTGTTTCTCGTATGTATAAAACCAACGTGTGAGATGAACAAATGTACAATAATAGGATCTTTTTGGTCTCTTTGCAACATGATTATAAATAGAGGCGAAGCCTTTTATGAGAGGAATTTTAATGAATATTCTTCCCAATGTGTGAATAGTGTTTCCACTTAGATTTGCTAAATGGTGGCTTGGGAATTGGACATATTTAATTATTGCATTTTTTAAATCATCAGCCTTGTGATCATCCAATATGGTTTCTAAGTGAACACTGTGAGCAAAGAGTTTTCTTATGCTGCAATGGTTCTTCAATAATGTATGTACCCTTGTTTATGAAAAGATTGTCTAATTAATGGTACGCAAGGTTCCAACTGAAAGTCCTTATTTCTTTCTTTAATGCCTTCCAATGAAAAAACTCAAGACAGATAACTCTTGACATTTAAAGCTATTTGCAGTATCTTCTTATTTTTAACACGGGAATTTTCAGTCTTGCTTGTAACATTTGTTTGAAATGGCAAAGTGTTTTGTCTGTGGGAGTCCAGATACCTGGATGACATCTGTGTAATTCCGTTGGTTTAAACAGAACCCTTAACCATGACCTTCCCAGTACAATCTAGTAAGCACTAAGGCTGTGTGATTTTATTTTGCCTGGGTCACACAGTATCTGCAGAAACAGTGGCTATAATAGATTTTGATGGAAGGAATGTCTTCAGGCAGGCTGTTGGCATTTCCATTTTGAATTCTATTTTTTGCTGAGACTTTGTAAGCAAATTCTGAGGAATCTGTTATTTACTGAAGCAGTGTATCCTGCTGTGTTTATAGAGTCATCCAGATTACATCTATTTTGCTATTTTGGCCACAACAATACTACCTTAACTATAAATTTTCCCATATCAGATTTCACTGTCATGCAAGGGTGGGCTTGGTTTCTACCTCAGTGGAGTCAGGTGTAATCAGAATTTACTGGGAAAATCATGTTTAAATTGATGATATCTTTCTCTCTGTTTGTTTTGAATTAAGTTGCTGCAGTACAGGGCAAAGGGGATAGAAATCTCCTTTGCTGGGCAGAGCGTGTCTGTGGCCACCTATAATGTAGATGCATTGCCATGCCACTAACACCTTGGGTCACCTCAGGACACTTAAATAAGGGAAATCATAGGGTTTGCGGAAAGAATTGTTAAGGTTAATTACTCTGCATTGAATAATGTTTTAAAAAATGTGGTTTGCTACCTCTTGATAGTATAGTAGTATGTTTCCGCTGTTTTAGTTCTTGTCGGACTTCCCCCTCATGTTCTTGATTTTGTGACTTTACAAATACATCTCATGTAAGAAAAGTCTTGAACCTCACCCACGACACAGTGTTTCAGCAGACAGAATTCAACTTGTTCCAGCTGAACAAACATTACGTTGTGTGACAGCAGAGCCATAAATTCGTGATCTAAACGTAAAGCTTTTACAACTAAGAAATAACCAGAAAAAAAAAAGAAGAGGTTTTGCCACCACCAATTTGGAATGAAATACTTAATAATGGAACTATTTTGATGCTGCATTGTCTAACTATATGTTATTTTTGTGTTGGCAGTTGATGAAAACTGTGAATAAAATGTGCCCGAATATTACAAGAATTTACAATATTGGAAAAAGCAACCAAGGATTAAAGCTGTATGCTGTTGAGATTTCTGACAACCCAGGAGAGCACGAAGTTGGTTAGGATTTAGTCTAAGTCTCTTGAAGGGTGTTGGGATTTGGCTTTTTTTTTTTTTTCCTCCTCATTCTCTGTATCTGCAGTAATTATCACTGATGGAATTATATTCATGGCAGCAAAAATTTCAAATGCATGTGGGAGGAACTTCAATGCTATGTAGCTAAATTGGGAAGAGGAGGGTGAGCACAAATAGAAGGCATTTTGAATGTGGATCAAATTCTTTAATGATAATGAGTTTTATTCCTTATAATAACAAAATAAAAGTGAATCTTCATAAAGGGAATGGATTTTAGTTGTGGGGATTTATCTAGCTTTGGATAGAAATTTACCTTTTTTATATGGGGTGAATGCATTCCAAGCAAGGACATGCCATATCTCCCAAATAATCTTTCACTGGAGAGTATTTGGGTACATTTTCCTATTGTGATATAATTCAGAATAGAAGCTCATTCAGCCTTTGGTCCTTCTGTGGAGAAAAATAAAGATCTCACTATAATAGCACCCTGGGCAGCTGTTGAAATAAAGGTGTTTTGTGCTTCTCCATGGCCATAAATGCCCTGATCTGTGTTTATCCCACCAAGGAAGAGTGCTGTAATGTGCTCCTAAGACTTCTCTCTGCTATAAGGGATGGAGCATGACAGATGTAAACTCTCAGTAGACCCAGGTTTGACCTTGGGCTGCAGTTTCTGAATCTCAATGTTAACAGCAGAATAATGGATCTGATCTGCCTTGTCCACTTACCTATTTTTGAGAGTCCAGCAGAAAACATGCAAGGAGTGTATCATGGGCCAGACACACTGAGGGGGTGGTTCCAGCCACAAGCCTTACCTTGACCAGTTAGTGTCTGTCCTGTTGATGTTTGCAAGTGTTATTCAGGCAAAGAGCCACTAAATTATGGGGCTTATTTTCAGAGCTGGCAGTATTCATAATCATCTCTGAAGTATTTTGTAGCTGAGTGCAAGTATTGTGGCACCTGGTATAATCTTGAAAAATACATGAGAACCTGGTTTTGATTAGTGAAGGAAAAGGACTTTGCAAAGTCAGAGATCAATTATGTGCAGTTCCTGACCGTTATCTTTAAAGAGCCTTAATATCTGTCCCAAAGAACTACTAGCAATGTATTTTTCATGTTATTTTTAGGCTATCAGAACTTTAAAAATCTACCTGTAACATGCTGAAATTGTGAGTATGATTAAATATCTGTTTAAGGGAAATGGGGTTTGGAGGCTTTTTACACAGTAGCTTCAGATACCACTAATACATCGGCCTGTTCTTCTAAAATAGCAACAGAAAGTAATTTTTTGTTTCTGTAAAGCTACATTTTCATCTATCATTGGTTCTGTTAAGTCATTTCTCCAACTGTCCTTAAGTGAAATATTGCTGATTGGTATTAATGAAATTTGGTTACATATTCGATTTGCTGCTCTGACTACACTTCTGCTCCATGTGTTTTCCACAGGTGAACCAGAATTTCGGTACATTGCGGGAGCTCATGGGAATGAAGTGCTTGGACGTGAGCTAATCCTTTTGCTAATGCAGTTCATGTGCCAGGAATACCTGGCTGGGAACCAGCGCATCATACATCTCATTGAGAATACCAGAATCCACCTCCTGCCCTCGGTCAACCCGGATGGATATGACAAGGCATATAAAGCGGTAATAAGATTATGAACTTATCAAGCAATTATTTAACATATATTAGACGAAAGAAACATGCTCCTGTTGTACGTTTTTTCAAAGATCATATTTTACAAGCAATTAAAATTTAAAAATTAAAAAATAAACATATCAAAGCAAACATAAACCATTGAAAAGAAATGTTTTACTCGGGGCGGGCGGGCGTGGAGGGAAGGTGAAAGAAACAGTGTTCTCCATGACCTTGGCTAACAGGAAGATGTGTACAGAAAGGAAGGTTGTGAAGACTGCCAGAACAAACCATACTGAGGTGTATAGATCAATGGGAACACCATTATGGAAAATTTATGCAGTCTGTTTCTCATGAGAAACCAGGCTAAGCACATGAAAATTTGCATTCCTCCACAGCTGAAATTCAATAGTGTGTCTTTAAGGAGAGCACAGTGTGTTGGGCATTGTAATAATTCAGTCTGGAAGACAGACGCCAGGAGGAAAAATTACAGAGGCTGGTCAAATGATCTGGAAAATCTTCCAGGGCAGTCTATAGAAGACTGGAATACAAAAGTCACACTCCCAGCCATATAAGGAAATATATATTATCTCCATTGCAACCCAGGGGAAAGCCAGTCTTAAATAGAAACATTGAAAACAAACCACAACATTTTGGCTAACCCCAAGTAATTTTTCATGGGGTTTGCTTCACCTTATTCAGGGTTTCATACAAAAAGATTAAAGGCTTCATACAGAAACTTCATTATTAATTTTATTTATTTAAATAATTCAATCTTCCATTTCTCTGTAGAATTGTGTCTGACACATTTGCAAACACTTGTTGAGGGCTCACAGGTTGTCGTAGTCTAAATGAACATTTCTTTTTCTTTTTCTCTTTTTTTTTATCTAAGGGTTCAGAATTAGGGGGCTGGTCTTTAGGACGATGGACTCAGGATGGCATTGACATCAACAATAATTTCCCTGATTTAAACTCTTTGCTCTGGGAGTCAGAAGATCAGAAGAAGAGTAAAAGAAAAGTTCCAAACCATCACATCCCGATCCCTGACTGGTACCTGTCCGAAAATGCCACCGTGAGTAAGGCCAGAGAGAGGAGAACACAGAGGCTGGGGCATGCTGAAGAGTGAGCTTTACATTTCTCAAGAAATTAGTAACTTGTGGGTGAAGTTACATACCTGATCAAGCTACTTTTCTAGGAATTATTGTTGGTCAGTGGAAATAAAAAAGCACTACAAATGTATTGTTCACCACAGATTTTAGAGGCAGCCCTTGGGAAGGGAACTGCTTCCTGAAGGATTCTCTTTTATCTCAGCTACTGTGAGAACCTGAAGGACTTGATACCCAACTTTTAGGCAGTGACAGGTGGACAAAGATAAACCCACCGCAGGGCTCAGTCCTGCGAATCAGGCTTCTCCCTAGTTTTGCGGCATAGATGAGCTCTTTGCAAACTCAATCTCCATAGTTTTCTCCTGTGGTTTTCTTATTTGTGCTTACTTGAAATATAGCCTTATCTGAAATAACACAGCAAATGCTGAGCAAAATCAATGAAGTGGCTTATGCTGAAGTCATTTATTCGATTGTAGTGTCAAAAATTTAACTTATTATTTCCATGGCATTTTAAATATAAAGGCAACAGTCTATAGTGCCTGAGATTCCCCCAGTTTGAGGGGAACTGTGTCAGTTCTGTGGGCTTTAGAAATATTTGTGTTTAAAATCCCTTATTCCAAAAGCTCATTTCAGCCAGTGGCAGGGTCTGACATCTCTCTCATTTGCTGCTCTTGGCCTCACTCTACATAGATGTTTCTGCTGCATAAATTATTAAACTAGGGCTTTGCTATTTTTTATGGGTTGTCGATGACTTCCCAATCATGGCTGTCAGGCACCATAATTTAAAGAAACCCTTCTTGGTGGCCAACTCTCTTGTGCTGGCTGCTCACTCCATGCTAAGAAGCTCCCAGCATCTGGTCCACCTTTGGAACAAGACTACCAAATTCTGCAGGTTGAATCAAAGCTCCTGTTTCTTTTTCTCCCAGGTGGCTGTTGAGACACGGGCAATAATAGCATGGATGGAAAAAATTCCTTTTGTGCTGGGTGGCAATTTGCAGGGAGGTGAGCTGGTGGTGGCGTACCCCTACGACATGGTGCGATCGATGTGGAAAACCCAGGATTACACACCTACCCCAGACGATCACGTCTTTCGCTGGCTTGCGTATTCCTATGCTTCCACTCACCGGCTGATGACAGATGCCAGGAGGAGAGCGTGTCACACAGAGGATTTCCAAAAGGAGGATGGCACTGTTAATGGAGCCTCCTGGCATACTGTGGCTGGAAGTAAGTGTCTGTAGAAACTGCAGTTAGCATTACCTTGCTAAATATGATAATGACATCACTGTCTGCTGTACATTGCGGAGGCAATGGTTGTAAAACACACCTTAAGTGATAGGACAAGGGGTAATGGGTATAAATTGAAATCAGGGAGGTTTAGATTAGATATCAGGAAGAAATTCTTCACAGAGAGGGTGGTGAGGCTCTGGAACAGGTTGCCCAGAGATGTTGTGGATGCCCCATCCCCGGATGTCTTTGAGGCCAGGCTGGATGTGGCTTTGAGCAACCTGGTCTAGTGGAAGGTGTCCCTGCCCATGGCAGGGGGGGTGGAACTAGATGATCTTTAAGGTCCCTTCCAACCCTAACCATTCTATGATTCTATGATTCTTAAGAGGAAAACTTCCCCACCTGAAGGTCTGTTGACTGCATTTCATCAAGTATCAGAGGACTGAAGGAGACTGTCACTAATATCTGGTGACCATTTCATTTACTACTGATGTTTTCAAAAGTGCATATGCAATGCATGAGTTTTATGGATTCTGTACATTCAAGATTTCAAGGCTTATCAGGAGAAAACCAACCCAGTCTAAACCCAGTAGCAGGGGGGAACCTTTGCCATCTCACAGGGTGGCAACAGAAAACTGCTGCCAAACATCAAAGGTAACCAATGTCAGAGATGAAGCAACAAGTCCAGGGAGAGATTCCAGTGGCCCTCGGATAAGAAAATGATGATTTCAGCCTTCTGCTCACTGAACTCAGTAGCAGATCAGCTCCCACTTGCGTTCTTTTTGAGATGTAAAACGATGCCGCAAAAGCTGCTGCTTGTATGCTACCGCCCTATTTTTACAAGACCTGGGCAGCCTTACATTTGAACCTTGCATGGGCTCCATAGGCATTTCGGCTGCCAGAATAAATTACAGACTGCATCAATCACCATATGCCCAAGCCTGTCACCCTGGTAAGGAGCACAGAGGGGAAGCTGTGTCCTGTATTTCAGAGAAAGCATTGATTTCCAGGAAAGCCCAATTGGAAGCACATTTTTAACAGCAATAGGCATGGTTATCTCTATGGGTATACACTTTCAGCAGACTTGGAATCAGGCACTCTGCTGATTCATCACAATTATCTTAAAAATCTTTGTTTTTATAATTGCATCAGTTAGACAACATATTCTGTGAAATTCCAAAAGGAGCTGTGCCTCTGCCGTCGCTTGAACGACAATCGGAACCGCTGCAGCAGTAATGGCAAACAGATGCAAGTGAGCGTCTGTGCAGCCCAGTTTTATTGGAGCTGGCTCGTGTTTGCAACTTGCAGGTAGTTTCACTGCATAAACATTTCTACATTTTGGACACAGTTTTTATGGCTTTCACATTGGCCCGTGTAAAGTTAGTGCTGGCCAGCCTTTAAAGGCTAGAGTCAAGAATTAACTTCGCTTTTCAAGCATTTTTTCAGGAGGTTAAAAAGTGCTGGGTGAGTTCAGAGGGAAAGATTGAACTCAGATCACAAGGCCAATGCCTGACATTTCTACATATTTCTGAAAATTCTAAATAAAAATCCTTCTGAATGCTAACTTGACCACTTAATTACCTAATTTATGAGTTTAATTATCCTAAGTGCCATAAGAAACATGATTCTGGATCGATCCAGAAAAGATGACATTGGCCATGGCACTAATGGCTGTCACACTAAGTTACAATAAGTAATGATGTACAATATAGATGCTGAACAATATCTTGATTTCTTAGTTACAATGGCATATTGGATTTGGTTCATCTGATTTGTTTTGTTGCCTGATGAAGTTTCTCGTTATATTTTGCATCTTGCTTTTTTCGTTATAGTAAGTCTTCCAGGATTATATTTAAGAAAAATGCTGGAATATTGTTTTTACTTTGAATTCTTCACATCTTGGACTCTAGACTAAAGTTCAAAAAGATGTGGTTTCTGTTTGAGCTCAGCTTCCAAGCTGCAGGATGGTTTTAGATGACTTTTCTACTTAGACAAATGGAAGAGAGTGATTCATATTGCAGATATCTATAGACATACATGTATATGTATTGCAGCTGATAGTTAACCAATGGCACCTTGCGTTGTGAAGGGTTGTGCAAACAAGTCCAGATTTTAAGACAAATTTCTGCTATATTTTCCACTCCACAATTCTGTGACTATACAGATGTAGCTGTAGAGCTCACTCCACATTTTCTATTTCTCTGCCTTTCTGATCAACACATTACACTTCTTCTAAGCCCCTGCTTGTTTAATGTCTGACCTGAAGGTGACACACCAGTATATTGCTTGCAGAAAGCTGTCCAGCCTGTCCTTTGGTGTGGGTGGTATCCCTTTGCTGTACCACAACCTGAAGCTGCCCATCCCTGCTCTCCTCATTCACCTGCTGCCTGCCCTTGCAGTGATCATTCATGTAAATTTTTCACTGCTTATGCCATGAGAAAATTTATAAGGGATTTTTCTAACTCCTTTTCAGCACCAGAGAGTCCCTAGAGAAGTGTGTGCACCACAGATAGCAAACATCTCCGTATGCCTTTGAAACCTAGCCATACTATTTCCTGCACATAGTTTGGATTGCAGTGAATGCAAGATCTTCAGTAATTTTGCATATAACATTCCTGCACTGGGTCAGCTACACAAAGACAAAGAACAGATGGAATTAGTTTTATTTCCAATATTTTCAGGGCTGGATTTGCACGTCTCAGACACTAAACAGAGATTTGCTCTTGGCAATGTTAAGCCATTTTCTTAAATACATGTATTAAATACAAACTGAACAATTACTGTGCATTGCAAAACATTTCACAATGGATTAATCAGGATGCCATATACAGTATGCGAGGGCAAAGCAATTGCGGCTGTTTCCCAAACAGGGGGGAAGCACGTTTATGCAGAGTAGCATATGCCGCTGCCTGATATTTAGGCTTTCCCTATCAATAAAAGTGGAAAGCTTAACATCTGTATTATATAATCCTCCTGCTCTGCATCCAGAAGGCACTGAGAGCTCATTAAATGCTACTACTACTGCTCTATGGTAATTGGACAGGACTAGGGGTTTTTTAAACTCTTTTCAATCAGAAGTGCTTGGTGAATGCGTTTCTTACATACGCTTTGCTGTTGTAAAATATATAAACAAATGAACATTAGCAAACATTTTAAAATATTTTTTTAATTCAAAATGCATGTGGATACTAGGAAATGAAGCTCCTGCCATCTCTTCCCCTATTGTTCATGTACAGTATCGTGTTATCTGTGTGATTGTGGAGAACTAATAAGTAGAATTTCACAAAGAAAAATTACTGTTGGAAATGGGAGAGAAGCCTGGAGAATGGAAACTTTTCACATCTGTATCTAAATACAGTCTTCCTTAGGGCTCAGGAACTTTGTGACTTAAACTGCAGCTCCTCAGAGGTCAGAGGCACGGAGGTTCCTGGGTTTAGATTAGGACATACTTCTAATGGAAATCCCTACTGCAGAGCAGTGGGGCAGATTCCAGTCCTCTGCAAAGCCATAAAAGGGAAAAAACAGAACAGACCCTTTCAATCCTTACAAGCTAAGAGACACCCTATATAACTTAAAAGAATTATTACTACCTTGATTCGTCTGGCTTTCCTATCATTTAGATTACTTATGTGGGAAAACATTTAGACTGAGAAACTATTTCATCAACTGCTCTGATAAATCACTTTTACATAACTATCACTGTGTGCACATTACGCTGTGTCCTGGCACTTAGGGTTGTATGAATTCGGTTAATGGCTGCACATCCATGCAAGCTGACACAGACCGTCGCATTTCTGCCCGCAGCAATCGTAAGTGAGAGCTGCTCCAAAGGAATTTGTTCAGGATTAGTGAAGCTTAGTGCTTTCTTAAAAGCAAAGCACAAGCTTTTTCTGTAAAAGAAAAACAGACCCTTCCTAACCTCTTTCTGCTGTGTCCTCATCTTCTACATCAGTACCTTAGAAACTTTATCTGAAAGTAGTTTTATTTGGTTTGTAGTTCGTTTTCTGCTAAATATCCATTTCCTTTTAGTTCTGTGACATCAGAAGGATTCTGCTCTTTGCAACAAAGGAACTGGGGTTGTGATGCTGGGCTAACACGCTGGCCCGTGCTGTCCTGGTGTAGTCTTGTGTCCTCTGTTTTGAATGTGTTGGTGACTTTAAAAAGCCTTGTTTTGTTAAATGTAGAGCTCTGATGCTTTATTACAAGAGACATGGCATTTCTATAAAACTTTTGCCCTGCAAGGTCGGCAGACTAAGCCAGGTAGATAAATACCCAGTTTGTGTTTAAGTTACATGATTTAGCATAAAATAATCGGATCTGCTCAATTAATTAAAAGAGGATATAAAATAGGGTTTTTTACCCCCTGTTGGCAGGCATAAATGACAAAATAATCAGATCTCAATTAATTAAAAGAGGATATAAAATAGGGTTTTTTACCCCCTGTTGGCAGGCATAAATGACTTCAGCTATCTGCACACAAACTGCTTTGAACTCTCCATCTACGTTGGCTGTGACAAGTATCCCCATGAAAGCGAGCTGCCCGAAGAGTGGGAAAACAACCGCGAGTCCCTGATAGTTTTCATGGAACAGGTATTCGACAGAAGGGTAACTTCAGAAGAGCTTGATGATTACTTTCAGGTTGAAAAGGAATTCAATTTTTCTGATGAGTTTTTTGCATGACCAATTACATGATTATTGGTATTTGTGATAGAAACCTTCCTACAAGCAATACTGGCATGTCATTTCAGCCAGGCTGTTTTGACTTAGGAAAATAAAATAATGAAGCTTGTTAAAATTTGACGTGAGTGCAGAGCTTACTAGCAATATCCGCCAGAAAAAAAAAAAAACAACACCCTTACGTCTGCTGCCCTTTCTGCTCATTTTATCTGTCTCTTGAACTTGATGCCTCAAAGTATCCTAACAGAATTTGTAAGCTGATTCAAAACTAGCCAGTGCCTGGAAGGCTGATACTGGGTTGGTGATATTTCAAAATGGTGTGAACCATGAAGTAGGAGTAGAATACACTTAATTCACACGTGGAATTAATGACTTGTTGTATCTACCTAATGATAGTGCTGTTCATTGCTGTGCAATATTTATTTGTTTGTTCTCACAATAGGTGCATCGGGGCATCAAAGGCATAGTAAAAGATGTACATGGAAAGGGAATCCCAAATGCTGTTATCTCAGTAGAAGGTGTTAACCACGACATTCGCACAGGTAAAATAAATAAATAAATAAATATCAGTGCAAATTAACTGAGCTGCGTAGATGAGACAGAACTATGCCTTTCCTCTGTGTCCCTATTCCTCTGCCTCCCACCTCTTTTAAAGAATTGAGTAAGTAACCTTTATCTGCCCCAAATCAATAGCCTGAGTAAGGCTGTGTCTAAAGGACACTTATTGCTCCTTTTTTCATGTAAAGGTAGTGCGAATCTAACCCAGAATAATTATAGCACTGGAATACAAGGCTGTTGGTAATGCCTTGTTGGCCAAAGAGTGTTTCTCTGGCTGTTAACAGTTACAGGGCTGTGAATCTGTTGGAGATGGGATTTAGAGCTGTGTCCAGAGGAGAAACAGCTGTTGCAGGAAAGAGGCTCTTTCACAACCTGAAGGATCTCCTGCAAAATATCACAGCTTTATAAAAGGTCATTTAATGGGGGTCAGTAGAGACACTGCTTTGCACGTGAAGGGTGAATTTCAGCCCTTTTCCATACATGTAGCTTAAAAATAAACCCACAAGTGGCTATTTGGCTTGTTAGCACAGTCTTGATCTATACCCAGACACAGATACGTATATTCAGAGTCTCTCAACCCATTTAATGGCCTGGAAGGTCGTTACTGCACAAAATAAAGAACTATTTTGAATAGACACTAGCAATTACAAGATCAATAGTACTGCCCCAAAATTGTTGTTGGCAGGTAGGAGGTGTCCAATGGCCTTTTTGTTTGTGTAGGTACTGTACTGTGATTTAAGGCACACAGTCTTAAATGAAGAAACAACAGAGGGGGGTTATAGCAAGGAAAGGAGCGTGTGGAAAGAAATAGCCAAATGGGATGTCAGCAGGAGTCTTTAGTGATTGCGGTCAAAGTGCTGATGCAAGAGTTTAACAAGGTTTCTGCTGGATCTTTATGGATAAGTAGCATCATGGTGAATAATCAGACAAATCATATTGTTGTGTACTCCAGATTTGGTACAATATTAGAAAAAGAGCACTAATTCTGTGTATTTTTTACATCCTGACTGGCATTCTGGGTCTTTCATCAGCTGCCAATTTTGTGTGCTTTGCCACTGAGGCAGAGTATGACATGTTTTGACATGTAAGCTGATTTCAGACTGTGGAATATCCTGGAGCTTTAGATAAGAGACTTCCAGATCTTTAATGTTTGCTACAGTAGATTATATGTCCCTGTGTCCCTGCCCATGGCAGGGCAGGTAGAACTAGATCTTTAAGGTCCCTTCCAACCCAAACCATTCTGCGATTCTATATAAGCCAATAATAAATTTTGGAATATCTAACTGTATAATTAGTTCTATTTTAGTGCTACTGTGTCTCTTGTAAAAGAAAACACTGAGTGACAGATATTTAATTAGGCAATAATGATTCTGCCTTAAATATTTCAAAATGGGACCACTGGGAAATGATAGTGGGAGTTAAAGTAATCAGTTGTTTTTCCTTGTCTTGGAAGTCTTGGCAGTCTTGAAAGACTGCCATAAACTGTAGGTTGTATTACTCTGTTAACAGAATTAATATATTGCTCTGGTTGAGGCTGAGTCAGTGCAGTAGGTGATTAATCACTAGCCTTCAGTACACTGGATTGCCATATGAAAGAAAAATCAACAGTTTAAAGACAGCAAATGTGCATATGGGAAGGAGTCACAGTGTAATAAATGTGCAACATCCCAGAATCCACCTTGTAACGCTCAGGGAATCTTGTAACTGTTTACATCTAGACTTGGAGCTGAGCTTCTATGGATCAAGGCTATCTGCACTTGTTGGTAAAAATAAAAGTACTTATTTCATTCTTTTAAATTCTTCTTTTTAATAAGACATTTAGGCTGACACTCTATTTGGGAATCACCTTGTAAATGGGAACATTAAAGTTCTATCTTGTTTTATGTTATACAGATAACAATGTGTGTCTCATTAGTCTTTGAAACTAGAGAATTTATGTTGGAGCCAAAAAGCTAAAATGATGTCTATAACTCCAGCGAAAGAAGGAAAATTGTCAGCAGTCTTCTTTCATTTATACCTTTTAACATGAAAAATGTATCTATTTAAAGCTCTGAGTTGCCTTGATATAGAACTATGCCAAGCAGGAGAAGAATTACGGCCACTATCTCTATTCATGGAAGTTTTATTTAAAGTGAGTTAAGCTGTAAGGTATCTACTGTTTCTTTGATACATTAATGTGGCCAACTACCTTCTAGAGCCAGACGAAAGTCGTCTGTAAAGACCCTCTAATAACATTTACTTGTGTGAGAAAATTTCTCTCTGTGAGCAAAGAAAAGTGAACGGAAAGCACTTTTTTTTTTTTTTACTTTATCAGGGACATACAATATATCCTATGGGAAAAGAGAGTTGCTGACACTAAGCGAACAGTATTAATAGGATAATAGAAGTCATTGATTCTGAGAGTAAGAGCTTTGTGGAAAACTATTCCAGCTTCTCTTGATGCAGATATAACTATTGATTAAGTCTTCGTAATTACATCTTGTTACCGTTAGATGAGGAATGTCCTCTAGGAGATAATCTTTGGAAAAGTTCATCAATTGGATGAACAAATGCACCTGGACACCTTGTTTCCCCATGGTGCAGGGGCAGTTTTCTGGATGAATGCCTGTAATGGCACATTTTGGAAATCTCATAGCAACTTTCCAGTGAAACACTTGTGAACAGAGAGTCCAAAGACAAATGCACATTTCTTTGTGAGTTTTGCATTAAGCGTAATTAATTTAATTTCACACAATATTCAAAGAAATTTTTATGAATATTTTGGTAATTTCTATATTATTTCAGAATATAATATGTAACCAAACCCAAAGATTTTATAGTAGCATTTAGTAGTATGTAATAATATTATTCTTCAATTATTTTAAGTCTCCAAATTCATTCCTGGCTGCCAGTTCAATAGAGAAAAGTTAAGTTTTAGATGTTACATGTATTGCGTGTGCAGCTCTATGGCTCTCTTCCCTGGAGAGTCTTTTGTAGGTAACAGAGGATTAGGATAGATACTTAGAATGTATTTAAATTAGTGAAATTTGGTACATTTAAGTGTAAATATGACACTTAATTGTAACAAAAAGTCTGTCCTATCAGGCTATGTTGCTCTGAATTTAAGTGTTTATGGAGTCACCTGGCACATTTAATTTATAATAATGCTATCTTTGTATTTTTATGCATTTTTATCTGTGCAGACGTGGCAATTTTTTTCCAGACCCAGTAGCTGGAGATAGATGTAGGCAGCCTCCAGCCTGCTCCCACTGGAGCCTATTATTTTAGCAAAACTATTATTTACCGAATTTATCTGTATTTTTAATTGTGTTTCTCTTGCCATCTGCTCTGAAATTTTTTTACCTACTGTATTTAATCTGATTTAAAAAATAAAACCAAAAACCTTTTAGCCTGCTTTTAAGTTCTGGGCAGCTGGAGATAGATGTAGGCAGCCTCCAGCCTGCTCCCACTGGAGCCTATTATTTTAGCAAAACTATTATTTACCGAATTTATCTGTATTTTTAATTGTGTTTCTCTTGCCATCTGCTCTGAAATTTTTTTACCTACTGTATTTAATCTGATTTAAAAAATAAAACCAAAAACCTTTTAGCCTGCTTTTAAGTTCTGGGCAATGACAGCTGACAGAAATACTAATGTCTACTTACTTGTAAATGGAAAGGAGGTAAAGTGCATCCTGCTAACAGCTTAATATCCAGCTTTGTAATAATTTCCCGGTGGTGTGCAAATGTGTATATTTTTTTCTGGCCTTGTGCGGGGTTGTGATGAACTGCCTGTTAAATGTGTCAGAAAAATGTGGGTCAGTTTTGGACTCCAGGGGCTGAAGCTAGCCTCTGAACAGGGATGCATTCACAGCCACGCATGGGGTGATCCTTTTGCCAGCCCTGTAGTATCGCCAGAGCATTTATTGCTGAAAATGAGCTCCTAGGGATAAATTCAAGAAACTTGGACAGCTTTATGTTTTGCCTTTTTGTTAAGGTGCTAATGGACCCAATAGTAAGGGAGAACTGAATAAAGAGCTTCTCAGAGAGCCCTGCCTAAAAATGCCTGGGTTCTGAGAAATAAAAAATCTGGACCTTGATTATCATCCCAAGTGGGGTGAAATAGGCTGAAAGAAAAACCTGAGCAAGCTGGTATGCAAAAACTAACTTGATTGGGTGTACTTCTTGCACACTTTCACACTTGCATTCAGAGACTGCAATATCAGTATAGTTGATATCACTGTTTTGCTAACACTTCCTGTTTGCAAACATATCTGCTATTTTACCAAGCCTTAAATTAAAGTCATATTTCCTAAAGAGAAGCTAACCAGGCTGATCTTTTCCTAAATGTGATATTTTTATCCAAATCATCTTTAGTTTTTGCAATACGCTGCATTGCAAGCAGCTCAAGGCTAGTGATAGTACGGTTGTCGGTTCTTATCAGTGTTAAAAAAACAACCCCTCTTCATACAAGAGATGTTGCATTTCTATTTATATATATGAGTGCATATTTGAATATGCACTCTCACTCCACAGTGGGTTTTCCCAGGACAGAGTGCAAAATTAATTTTAGATATTAGTGTTTCACCTTTTTCAGTCCACAGCTAAGAATATTTGCTAGTTAAAATAGAGTTTAAAGAGAAGTCTAAACCCAGCCTTATGAATGTATGGGTAATCTGAGGTGACTTATAGGGAAAAAAAAAAAAAGAGACAACAAAAAGTCCTGATTCAACCAAGTGTAAAAACACATCTTTGTGCATGAGTAGTTTAGTTGATTACAGGAGCTCTGTTCATGCATTTACACGTAAGCAAGTGGTTAAGTACCGTGGTGAGTTACACTCTGTAAGAAAATTAGTGTAATAAAACTCAGGGTAAGTTTTTATAGCAGGGGATATTTAATTGCATCTCTAAATGAGTTGACATTAGGCATTCATATGCTTTGCACACTAAATGGCACCAAAACATGTGTGTCCAGACGGTCTGGCCAGGATTGTGAGTGTGATGTGGGTACCCCACTAGGACATCTCTTGATTTATTGGTTAGAATTGGTTTGGGGAAGGCCTTTTATAGCCCTTAGGAATCACCAACCACCACAAGGTGACTCTGCCTCAGGATCATCCTGACTTCAACTGACAGAGATCTTAAACCAGATTGAAGTTTCTTGTCCCTTTTTCACCAGCTGAAAAATGTTTGAGGCGTGTTTTCCTGCAGGGTTGGCAGGATGAGGATGGAGGTACGTGTGGTGGGGGGCAGCCTCATTGACACCCTCTTGGTGTGAATCTGCAGAGCCTTCTGCTTGTGTCATCCGTGTGCAAGCATTTCTGCATTCTCATAAAAAACACCTTCCTCAAGGAAAAAGGGCCACTGTCCTGAAAATCACCTCTTTTCCTACCAGGAGCCGAGGGGGATTACTGGCGCCTTCTCAACCCGGGGGAATACGTGGTGGGCGTGAAGGCGGAGGGATACACCACTGCCACCAAGACCTGCGAAGTCGGCTACGACATGGGAGCTACCCAATGTGACTTCACCATCTCCAAAACCAACCTGGCAAGAATCAAGGAGATCATGAAGAAATTTGGGAAGCAGCCGATGAGCATGTCCGTCCGGCGGCTCAGGCAGAGGGCTCGGCAGTGGCGGCAGCAGCGATAGACCTCAGCCCGACAGCCCCCCCGGCATCCACGAGCTCTGCTTCTATCAGCCTGGCTGTAGTCGTAGTGAGAGTTACATAGCCCATCTCTTCATACATATTTCTCTGCACGAGGCTTTTTTGTTAATGGAGCTGGATGAATAGTGGCTTTTTTCCATTTGGCAAAAAAATTCAGAAACAAAATTCAAGTGGAACCAAAATAAGCCCCAGGCTGGGGGAGAGAGGCAAGAAGAGTGTAGAAAGATATTTTGAGTTAACCTGGAAGGAAATCTTTTGCTTGTTGGGTTATTTAATCCTTTGTAAATCTGTTTTCTTTAAAAAAGAGATACTTATAAGGGAGAAGTGTTGTTTTGAATTAAAAACTGGAAAATGTTGTTTCTAATGTAAAAAATTGGTATATTTTTGCAATTCAAAAGAGTTTTGATACTCATTACCTTTTATTCTCATATGGGAGGAAAGCTAAGAGGGGACTTCTGTTGAATATCATTAAAATTTGCAGCACAATTTCAGTCTCCCTTTCCCTGAAAGTCCACCTTTTGACAAGCACCATAATATTTGGGGAAAAAACCTGAACTGAACAACCCAACTTAATTTTCCTGCTTGGGTTGTTTATATTTAAGGATGTCTTGTGATTCCTGAGTTTAATGCCAGGGGTGTTTTCTCCTCAGGCTTTTTAAAGCTGTGTTTTTACTACATGAACTAAACCTAACGAAAAGGGTATGGGATGAGGCCCACTGCAGCACTATGGCACGGCACCCGCCTCTCTAACCTGGGAGAAGGACTTGAAACAGCTTTTCTTGTGGATACAGCCAGTTGTATCACGTATGTGAGAGGAGAGGCTTGGTCAGTGATATGTGCAGAGTTCACAAATACACTGATATCTTTTTTCTTAAGTTTTGGCATGCCTGTAAGTGCCTTTTGTGCTCATGCACACCTTGTGCCACTGTTTTACGTGCAAGGGATTTTGTATTCACCTGCATGGTCAGCTCATCTTGCCACTGCAGCTGCTGCTCCTTTTCTAGCCTTACTTCTCTACGAGAGCAGGATTGGTGCTTTATTGCTGGCTCTTAAGTAACAAAATTGTACAGCAGGTTAGGATTGAGGTTCAGGAAAGATGCAGATCAGATCTCGGAAAGAATGAACTAAATAAACACTGGACAAAGCATGAGCTGATGAAAATCAACTTTGATCTGTTAGCTTCAATGTTATGACCTTAATTATACCAAAAGAAGGGCCAACTGCATGATTTTAGCCAGTCAAAAGTCGGTGGCTAAATAAACATCTCTTAATATGCTTGGTAGAAAGACTGCAGCATACACTTCCAAATACAGTTCTGTTTAAAACATCTTAATTGCTATTACAGTTTTTGCCTATTTGATATTCTTCTTGGAAAAGACATTCACCAAAGTATCATGCAAAACTGAGGAAAAACAAAGGGCAAGTAGAAAACTTACTGTAAAAATATGACGTGCCATCTGTATTAAATCTCTTTTTCTTGTCAACGAATCTTGTAAACTCATAAAAGGCAAAAGATTGCGGAATGAATAATATAATCATGAACCCTTGCATAATAAGTAGTCATTTTCTTAAATTTCTTAGTCAATTCCAGCCCATGCTTGTTCTGCAGATACCATTAAATAACAGCAATGGGTTTGGCAGTAAGGGCTCAAACAAGATAGAAGAGCGTATAAGTAATTTTCTATAACTGAAATTATGGTACTCCAGCTCCCAGTCAGCATCATTTAAATTAAACAATAGAGGTAAACAAATTAGCCAATCATTACCTTAGTATTTGGAATTTACTTATTTCACTCTATTTACCACCCTTACAAAATTCCACATCATATATTTTTTATAATGAATATAACAGCAACTTGTCAAGAAGGGTTTGATGGTTTTTTGGTTGTTTGGTGGTTTTTTTTTGTTTTGTTTTTGCAACTGTGAAGGGATTAATGATGTTTTTGTGCAGGTAGCAACATGAAATGATTTTGGAATATGAGTAAAGACAGTTTGTTAGCAGTTTAATTTGGCTTGTTCATTGGCATATGTAGATTTTGTTACCACCACAATAGATCAAGGTCAAACATGATTTTTTGTGTTCTGAACTGATGGAGTTTCTTAGGTGGCTTTTCTCTGGAGTCCCATGAACACTACCTAGTCATCTTCCTGCGGGTGGTTGGCATCCACAGGCAAACAAGGAGCTAACCAGCCAAATTTAAATCACACTGATAATCAGACTGAAGGTGGAAATCACTCTCTTAGTCCTGGCACCTCACCTTTTTCTCCCCTGACATGAAGTTTCAGGCTGATTTTAGATTTACTTTACAAATCTAGAGGTGCCTATGCTTTGTTCTCAGGTACGAGGTTATCTCAATGAGAAGTTATTTTTTATTTGATAGCAAGAAGTGGATTTGATGGGAAATTCTTCGATGTCTATTAGCTAAAATTAGATGGATTCCGATTGCTGAAGACCTCAGTAACATCAGATGCTGAAGACAGTGGCCTCGCTGCTCTTTACTGTCTGTGACTAGCGCTTACACTTACTTGGGCACAGCAGAACTTATGACTAATGCAGGTGACCTTACTCCACTTTAGTCCAGGCATAACTAAATAAATGGCCTAATAGCTGTCAAGTATATTTGTCTGTGCAATTATTTTTTGATTGTCCAGCACCTTTACACTGGAAAACACCCAAGTTCAAATGAATTTTACTAGGAACCTCAGATGTGTGAGTATCTCATGCCAAGATGCTTATGCTTGCCCTGAATATAGTAATACTGAGCCCTGTTTACTGTTATGCACCCAGGATTTATAATGTTCATTTTCTTTGAAATGCATAGCTGTGCTATGTAACGTTTAGATAGATCCAAACCACAAACCAATAAATCTGGATTACAGTGTTTTCTATTTATCTACCTTTCCCACATCTTCAGAACAGGTAATTTTTTCTAATTTCTGTGCTTTTCTTTTCCTTTTAGTGTTGTAGGAAAATAGGCAACCCTGCAGAAAAGACAGGAAATAAAACTTGAGGATGAATAACATCCTTTTATAATTACAGATCCATTTTAACACCTACTTATGTGAGGACTTTACTAAACTTTGATCATCCCTGATATAAAAGAAAAAAATACAGTCCCTTCCAAGTAATAAGAAATTCAGCTGAACAATCTCATCCACAACTTAAAGGTTAAACAAATAAAAGGCTTAACAGGACATATTCCCCTCTCCTTGATAATACCACCCATCAGTCTCCCATGCAGAGCCCTGACAATCATAAAATACAGTGGGAAGTGGCTGGCTTCTCCCTAACTATCCATGTCATGCTACCCAGCTATTCATTTTTCATCTATTTAATTAGCATAATTCTTTTCACCCTGTATCTCAGTTTTTCTCATCCATCTTAGTAACTACAAGTACATTAACCTCTCAAAGACAGATCTCAGTATCTGCAAATCTGCTTGGGAATACTGAAGACAATAAAACTGTATCCACTAAAACTATATCTAACTGCACACATTGGTATAAGTGTAGTGAATCTTGATAATCTTTAACCCAAATTTAATCTGGTGGCACCAGAAGACTGTTAGGAGTATCTGAGTATCGATTTACCAGGAGGTTGAGCTCACTGTGGGTAAAACACACTGATAAAAATGAATGTAAATGAAGTTATTGACAATGCTGGTGAAGGAATGTATTTTTTATATATATATTTTTAAGCTCGTAAAATATTTTCAGCTTCTGTCACCAACTACTTTCCCTTCTATTACCCATGTATGTTTTTTTCCTCGAACTTCAGCTTGTTATTTTCCATGAATTCAGCACATCTTTCCGAAGTGTGGATTGCGGCAGTCGGTGACGGAGTTATACAGCCACATTTACTTGTCTCTTTTATCATGCTGTGGTAGGTGGTTGACCTTTTTGAGAAACACCAGAACAGAGATGAGTTAACGCGAAATAGAGTACAAGTGGTTTCACGCCAGCGACTTTCACTAGTTAACCTTTAAAAATTGGCATAGAATACATTTGCTATGGCTCTGAAAATTCCCAAGTTTGGAGGAAAAAGTGCCTCTTTACCATTTATCTTTGTAATTGAATTTAGTCGGGTTGCAGCCGTAAGCCTGAGGGAGGAAATGTGAAAGCACATACAAGTTGTACACATTGTGGTAGCATCACCTCCTGCTGCAGGACATTGCTACGCTGGCATGGAAACACCGCGGGACAAACAGCTCTGTGTGCACCTACCAGCTACCGGCAGGAGACCACAGAAGCTCTATTTTGTGCTCACTAAGAGGACACAACCTTTCAGACATCTTTTTCCTTTCATACTGGAGCAGTTGCATACATGGAGAGAGGGTCAGTGATGTTTTCGTGGATAATTTTAGTACAACTTTTGCCTGGGCTTCATTACGCTATTGTAGTGGCAATCAGCATTCTCAGTCCTTTCCAGTCCTTAAAAAATGACTCTGAATGCTGTTTGGCTTCAGGTGATAAACTAAATTTATAGAAGTTTTAGGTCTTTATTCTTGTATTTCCTTAATTTTCCAAGTTTAAACCACGACTTTACACTTAGTCTAACGTGCTTATTAGTCTTTAATTTCTTTTTGAAGGTCATTTAGATTAAGATGACATTTTGGATTGCACTGTAACACTAAAATATGATTTTTAGCGGCAAGGTTTACATTCGATGAAGCCATCACGGTGAGTGTAATCTAGTGCCTGGAACAGTAAGTCACTTAATAACCATTCTCTGCCATCTTCCACCAATATAATCACCATTTTACAGCATGCATAGCCAGTTTATGTCTAGGTGACACTTACAGACCAAGTCTACATTCAGATTTTGTTGACCAGTTGTGGTGGTGGTTTCTCTGTCCTCTTAACTTGACAAGTTACACAATTTTATTTTGATGGAAAATTGGATTAGTGCTTCACATGAAAATTTTAAACTGTGCTTCCATGCTCATTATCTGTTCTTTGCTCATTAGGCACAAAAAGGACATTTTTATGCCTTTCAGAAATTTCAGACACTGTATTGACTGGAAAATGTCTGGTATAACATTTCAACTCATAACTACCTGAAATGAATACATTCATGAGTAAAAAAATGCCAAGAAGGGGCTTTTGGAAAGCCTGTGAGAAAGTTTAGTCAGTGAACGAACATAAAGGTACTTTATAGCTGCATGTTTACATACTTAATCTGCCTTTTCAGTTCTATGAGTGCCTTTAATCATCTGCTATAGCATCAGGCTCAAAGAGGTTAAATCCATCTTCCCCTCCCGGTGTCTGGTGGCTTGAAAAGGCTGGATTAAACAATATCCCACACGATTAAACAATATCCTACATGGTTTTCTGCTCAGGCTGCTTTGCTTGACTCTCTACTAAACTGATCCTCTGAGGCCATTCAAGCCCTTACTCTTCCCATTAGCCAGGGTCTCAGACGAAGGTCCAGCTTTCACCTGTGAGGGTCATAGGAGCATGGCTGGAGTGCCAGCATCCCATCTGGAGATAGCACTTGGGCTGTCAAGGTACATCAGCACTTCTGAAAGTAGGGAGTTTTTCAGTGAAATACTACAAAGGAGTGTTACAGTGCTCTGCAAATGCCTACTTTTTAGCTTATGTTATTCTAGGAAAAGGTGTGAGCAATTTAGAAATCTGTTTTCCTGATCAGGACATAAGTAAAGAAAAAGTTGAAGTACTGATGAACAGTGAATTTAAAAAAAAAAAAAAAGATGAAATCATAACCCCATAAGGAATCCTTTGCATTCAGATTTTATAACTTCTGCAAGAATTTATGAAGGCATTACAAATGTATTCAAAGTTGTCTTGCAATACCTATGAATTCCATATGAAAATGAGTACCTTTTCCTCAGTGGCTTAAATAATAAATCATCCTGCCCTTCACTCCATACTGAGGAATTGCAATGTCCAGTGTAGACTGGGGCTGAAAGCAACTGAAAGATACTGTCTGCAGGGGTAAAGCATCAGTGCACACAGTGGGTGTCAAGGCTAAATAAGGTCTATGGAGTAAGAGATACACAGGTCTAAAGAATTATATAAACATAGACACCCAGAATGTAGCTTCAAGCACAGCAGCTTGGTAAATCCCCATATGGAGGGAGCCCAACCAGGCTCATGATAAAAAATATATATACGAAGTGGGGTGTTCCATGAAAATGAGATGAAAAAAAACCCCCAAACCTGAAACCAATTCAAAACAACTATTTGCAAAATAAACAAGCAAAAACCTCCTCTGAATGTTTCTAACAATTTTTATTAATAGTAACACCAAATCACAGTTATGAACAGAAAGCTTTCTATTTTCTTTTGAATTCTTTTCCATTCCAAATCTTTACTGTATATTCTGAAATACTGCTGTTGTTTAGAGAGAACAGTAACAATTCCCATATATTATTATATGAAGTAATATCAACCACCTGATATTTTAATTATTGTAGTCATTAACTCTCACTTAATTTGCAGCAGCTGCTTTCTAGAATTCAATACACCACTTGCATCAACAGTACAGTCATTCTTATTAAGTCTGTAGTATCCCAAGAGCAGCAAAAAAGAGCATTCAAGGTAAACCATCATTTAAAGTTCTAACAAAGTTCAGCCAGCCTTATTGAATTAGTTTTTGTGGGTTAGATGTAACAGAAATTCAATACCTGGGTTAATCAGGATCAATGGCAGATTAATCTCACTTGAATAGACCAGTGGGATTTAAATTTGAGATCTATTTCTTACCACAAGGATCTGGATCTGATTACATGGGTTCAGTGTCAAAGGCAATAGTCGCGTTCCTGTTTATGATAGTTCTAAGAGCACTCTAACTCCTGTTTATTATAGTTTTGTGAGCACTCTAACTCACAGGGGAATGGAATCAGTAATTTGGCTGTCCTTTGCAATGCCAGAGCTCTAACCCAGATCACTAATCAGCTCCTGGTGACTCCATGGTTGGATCAGGCGCTCACAAGCAGAACTGGTAGCTTTATAGTATAATCTGGAAAGAAGTGGAAAGTGAATGGAAGAACAGATTCTGCTTCTATGATCTACCCTGTATCTGCCTGAATGCAAAAGTTTATTCTTCTGTATTTGGCTAATAAATGGCAACTAGAGACATTTTTAACTTAGGTGGTAACATTTCAACCCCCTACGGTTGCACTGAAGGACCAAGACCATCAACTCAACAGCTCTACCAGAAACCAAGTGTAAGTTGTTAAACCTACCTATTCAGTTTAATTCTAATGGGTTTTCTATTCTTTGTTGCTATATTGTCTTTTTTAAATGCTAAAATAAGTTCCTTGAGTGTTAGAACTTTGAGACTTATTCTTCATAGACATATGGTGTCTGGTTTTACTGAAATTTTACAACAGTGTTTCCTCGCACAATTTATACCACTTTTGCCCTAAGAAGGTCATCAAGGATCACTTTCATTACTCTGAGTCACTGTAAATTTGAGTACTGATGGTACTGTATCATCAGTAACCATGCCACCTTCAGCATTAAGTGGCATGGAGAACAAACGTGATTTGGAGAAAAAACAGCTTTATAAAATCAGTTTGTCACTAATGAAAGTGTTCATGAAAATTAATAGATGAATTTCCATCTTGGCTTTGGAAGCAATCTATCATTCTTAAAGCATTGTGAGTCTCCAGAGAGTACTTTTCGGATTATCACATTCTTTAGATGTATTATTAATTCCTTGATTTGCTGTTAGCTGTCTGAAAATCAAACATAATAGGTGCTTGAGAATGATGGTGTTTCACCTGGGTACTTGGCTGGTGGTTTATTGGTGCTAATTCTGTGGATGGTAACAAAGAGCAAACCTTCTCATTCTTGAAAAACCACCATTAATGCTGGTTGAGAGGACATGCTACAGGCTAGATCTGCACAAAATATAAATCAATAGAGCTTTGCTGGACTCGTCCTGTAATCTGCATGGAACTTGTTATCTGCTTAGGACTGGTGCTTGGGAAATGAAAATAGAAAAATCATGAGATTGAAGTGGGAGAAAGACAACCACCTTTTCAGACAAAACCGCAGGCATGGGAAAGAATCATCTACTCCCTTTTTTGTCCTGAATAATCTTCCCTGAACACACCTTTTCTTGAATTTTCAAATAATCCTTGCTTTTGAAGCAGTCAGTGAGATGACCAACAAGAAAGAGCATAAGTGGTGGCACTTCTGCTGGCATATTTTTCTCCCAGTGTTGATAACTGCAGTTTTTCAAGTAACAGAAAATTACTCCAAATTTTGGGGTCTGCCAAGAAGGAGAATTTCACACCAAGTGAACTGGAAGAGAAGTGGTGAAAGCTCAGGATAGGAAACAGGATGGCCAAATAAACATTATTTCTATGAGTTTGACACAAATTTGGTGTCTGCTGTGAAGGAGGAAATGGTGTTATCTCCTTTTCATGGCAGGAGGATGGGCAGTGGGCAGCACGTGTGAAATAACCCAGGCCAGGGCTGTGTTTGCTTCCTGTTGTCCAGAGCATTTCTCCCATAACAGGCACAGCCTTGAAACATTACTGTCCCGTAACAGAGAATCTGGAGAGTGGTGACTCTCTAAAAAGATATTATACAAGTATCACAAACTGCTGAGGATGTTGAAATTATCCATTTGCAATTAAGCCAAAATAAATATGTGTTATCAGTAGAAAAAAAAATATTTCTGCAGAGGGAAGAAGGATCAAATAAGGATGTTAAAAATGACAGAGTAGAAATGACTCTCTGTGACCCACAATGCCGGTGTGTGTGTTTATGTGCCTTGTGTGGGCATGTTGTATACACTTCATATGTTTACTTTCAATAGACACATGCAATTACGGGGACAGGCAGCCTCCAGGGAGTTTCAACACTGCAGAGCTGCCAATTGTTTAACATTAGAAAAACCAAACTGTACGAATGAAACCTTATTATAGTAACAATCAGAGTGGAGTGTAGGAGTCTGTAGTATTTATCAGCTTTCCTGATTCCTCATTGAATTTGGTTCAGTGGTGAAGCTGGAGCCTAAGAATTCAAGATGTAAAATAGTGGGTTTAACATCCTTCCCACACTAAAAAAAAAAAAAAAAAAAAGAGAAAAAGAAAAAGTTTTCTTCTGCTGAAGAAAACCCCAAAGTCTCCTGTGACTTCTGTATCTGAAAATGGTACCTTGAAATATTCAGGAACTTGGCCATGTCAGGTTGTGAAGAAGCTTTAGAGAGGAAAAAAGAATAAATTATCCATTGAAAAATCTTCTGACATCAAGATAAAATTGCCCAGCCACTTTGTCACTGAGTTTGATACAGTTCTTTTTATCAGTAATTGAAAGGCCAGGGCCATGGCTTGCCAAGGGTTAATCTTTATCTGATTCTTACTGTGAAAATATGGTAACGTTCTGCATCAAAATTTCTGACCCATCCATGCTTGAATGTTTGTAAAAGGTCCAGCACATTGTGGGTGCTTTTGTAAACAAAATACTGATAAAAATATGTCATTTGAGCTCTGGTAAAATGCTGCCAACATTTGTATTTACACAGATCTCCCTGGGAGAATCTCGGCTTTTGATTTTTCTTTTTTTTTTTTTTAAAACCTTCAGAGGTGTAGAAGAAAGCCAAAGTTTGCAAGTATCTGGAGAAACCATGGTCAAATATCAATGCCCTCGATTATATTTTTCTGTTAATTTCATAATTTTATGCTGAACTCATGACTTTGCATGAGCTAGGGCATTGAAATCTGTAGGGCATTGAACTGCTATAATGATGAAGATATGTTGAGTTTCACTTGCTGCTTCCTGAGACTGCTTTTCTTATACGAATTTTGTGTTTAACTTTGAGCTTGTAACGTTGTTCTGCTGGCAAAAGGGAGAAGTGGAGAACAGCAACAGTCCCAGTAGAGTTAGGTGTCACAGTAAGGAGCCGTGGAGGCTGATGGGGTAACTGGCACATTCAGCATTGTACATTTATTATGGATTGTACAGAAAACTCCCTGAAATTCAGCTGTAACTGCCTCGCTCCCTCAACTAGTCATGTCTCAGATCCTGGTTTGTGATGATGTAGGCGACTGTATGAGAAGCTGTGTAAGGGGCAAGAAAATAACCTGAGAAAGCCTGAAAGAAACTCACTGGCAGTAAGTTCATGCACAACATCCCAGGGGGAGTGGAGGTGAGCGAGAAGAGTCTTGGGAGCAAGGAAATGGTGTCCCTGTTTTCCATTCCTCCTGTGTTCAGGCAAACAGCTCTTCATGGACAAGTAAACTGAGCAGCATCACCAGTGCTTATCTCTATATTAGTTTTTTTCTTGTGAACACAGGGTGGGAGGGGAGGGGATGGTGTGGCAGCTGTATTCATAGCAGTGTTTGGTAGTCTTCAGTTACTGATATGTTGTTCAAAAGCAAAAGCATGATTTTCAAACTTCTGCGAGCTAAATTAATTTTAACAATGCACATATCTGGATGTTATAAACAGCTGCATGTTGGAAAAGTTAAGAGGTTAGAACAGTACTGTATTGCTTGAGTAGAAATTCCCAGGAGGCATTTGTAAATAGGACACATCTTAGAGCCTTTCAAATACCCCATATCCAAGCACATTTCTGTCTGCCAGGCAAAAAACCCACCCCACATCTCTTGAAACTCTGATATAAAAATATGTTAATTTAAAACAAGCAAACAAACAACAGAGCAGGAGAGATCTTCATAGTCAGTGTGGTAGCTAATAAAATTTTCTTATCACTGATACTTAAGAAATACCAGAAGATCTTGCTCAGAGAAGCTGTGGATGCCCCATCCCTGGAAGTGTCCAAGGCCAGGCTGGATGAGGTTTTGAACAACCTGGTCTAGTGGAAGGTGTCCCTGCCCATGGCAGGGGGGGTGGAACTGGAATGTCTTTGAGGTCCCTTCCAACCCAAACCATTCCGTGATTCTGTGATCTCATAGAATCATAGAATCTCTGAGGTTCTCATCTTTATTCCCTTTGCTCCAAGGCAGGAGCAATGCACATGTACACCCACTCTGTCCAGCCAAGCAAGATATTTAAAACAAGCAGTTACACCACATCAAGTGGCACTAGACTGTTGCCTGGAAGCTCCCTTGGTTTACACACATCAGCCAGTTGGACCAGAAAGCTGAAGCACCTAGGATGGAAAGACAAAAGTGCACAGGCTTTACATAAACAGAAGTCGGGACACATATCTATTTTGATGGCTTAATGCTTCAGTGGTCTATCCATAGAGGCTGCTGCTGCCAAGTTAGCACTGAGGTATTTCTGTTACGCTGCTGCTGTAGGAAGAGTCTATGCACAGATGCATTAATGATGGGAAAAACTCGGATAGCCTACTGCAGACCAGGCTGTGTGTCAGGTTAGGTGCTAGTCTGCAAGGTGTCCCATGGAGTTTCAGAAACTGTATACTCAGACCCCCTCACAGTAAGCAATAGTGCTCATGTCTGGCCCAGCCCAAAACATCTGAAATATCTTGAACAACCCCAGTGACTCAGCAGCTCCCTAAAACTGTGAACAGGCAGGGGATGATTTGTAAACAACACACAGAGCTAAATTCAATGAGTTGTTCACAACAAATAATTTGAACAGCTCTGCGTGTGCAGTTAAAGCACATAATTTTAATGTGAAAATTATGGCAAATACACAATCACTTTAATAGGATGATTAAGAACTGTGGGCTCCTGGGGAAAATGTTTCAGCAGCCTGTGCACCTGCATCTATTAAAAGACGCAAAATACACAGAATAAGAAGCAGTAAATCGTCAGCCCATCTGCGGGTCATGGCATGGGATGGTAGGAACTGGGATGGAAAGGGTAAAGAGAAAATAGTTTGTAAGGCAACCTGGGACCATGTAATGAAGGTCTTGAGCATAACGCAAAACAGAGAAAGATGGTGTGGAAGCTCAGAGGTGGTGAAGGTGAGCTCAAGAAGCGTGAGACTGGGAAGGCATGTGGGCCACGCTGGATGCTTACTTCCCCACAAGAGACTCTTTAAAGTCAATGGAGATTTTGGAACACAGATGGAATTTGGGTTACGGAGGAAAAAAACTAAAATTAGAAGGCACAGGTAGTATCTCTGCCATGCAATCAACTCAATCTAATTGCTCATGTTTGCATAGACATGAATATGCCCCATATGGAAGAAGTCTGTGCAAGTCGGCCAAAAAACAGAGGTGGAAACAATCTAATCAGTCCTTCTGAGATGATATTCTTGCTGCCTATTTATATTCATTGTTTGCTTGTAGGCAGCAATACTCTTTGGGTCCTCTTGACATAGGAGAAGTGAAAATAATTACAATTTCAAAATGCTAATATTTTTTATAAAAGTAATTGACTAATTTTTAACACATGATAGATTTTTATTGCCTTTGTAATATTTCTTTGGAGGAATATGTTTGTAAAACACATACATATTTATATGAGATGTAAGTATGAAAAATGAATAGATATATATTCCCTTCCTCTTCTTTCTTTTGCATTGCAAAGGAGGAATAAAGTACAAGTAAAAATATCTTCAGATGAATACTGCCAGAGTGGTCATACATTGCTTGTTCCATAATTCTAACAACATGAGCAAAACAAAGCCCAAGAAACTTATTAACTGTGTTTATACAGCCCCAATAATTCACATTTGGAAAGAGGCTTTCAGGCAGCTGGCTGGTGCTTCATCCAGCAGTTTATCAGACCTGACACACAAGCTTTTGCTGATGAAACTTTTGGACTGCACACATGCCCTGCTTTCTGCCCTTCTTTAAATAAAACTCCTTTGTAATTCCGCACTGCTGGCTAGACGTCCTGCCCGGGTCTTCTTGGCCTTTCCTCTTCTTTTGCAGGCACAGACACAGGAAACAGGGGAGAGCTGATTTTAACTTTGCGCTTATGCACATGATACTGTTGTTAGGATGCTGACCAGCCTTCCTGGGAGCATGTCCTAAAATGCTGATGATCATTTATATTGGCTTTTAGTTTATTTTCCGCACTAAACTAAAGGCCAGCTACCACTGGCTGGGGCTAGATTTCAAATAGCCATGTTGAGGTTACCAATGGTATCTAAGAAAGTGGTGTTTTGTGTGACTACCAGTGACAAATATCACATCTAATGTAAGTTTATTGATAAGAAAAAATCATAGAGATGCCCAGGAAAGTGAGGTAAAGACCCTGCTGTACATACAAATAAGATGATTTCTCATCCAAATAAAGACGGCTGGTTATGTCCCTCCTATATCAGATGTATGTCCTTGCATTTTCAGGCAGCACTTCTTTAGGTGGAACACCTACCTGCTGCTAAATACACCATTATTTGGAGAACCGTCTGAGTTCAGCATCATTTACATTTTCCTTTAGATTTATATACCATCTGCTGCTCTGTTTTCTTTGCCTACTGTCATAGTCGTAAGCATGTAATTACCATACTCCTACTCATTTTTTTCTTGTTCTTTTTCATTACAAGCTTCATTTCAGTCAGTTTTTGTCTTTGGCTTTCTTGAAACCTGCAATTATTAGAAGACACTTAATGAGATCAACAGCAATGTTTCATGCAGCACAGATATATTTGAAATGGATTAAATGAGGACATGATAAAGCACTGAAAGCAATCTTTGTATCAGAATAAGGGAAGGAAAAAGCAGCCTTGTATAAATTAACATATTATGACTCTGTATGTATTAAAAACTTTAAATTAACTATTTTTTTCCCTATAGTAGTAAAACAAGATTTTGCAATCCTGAGAAAGAGTAGACCTTTGTAAGCAACCAGTGTAGCAAAGTGCCAGCCTGGCTCTTCCCCTTCAGTCCTAGTTCAGACTCAGTTAAGAGTCAACATGGATTAAGCCTGAGCATCAGAGTACTGCCAAGTTTGCTGGTAGTTTCTAGTTTATCCTGCTGTTGGCATTTTTATAGGGCTGACTGTTGACTTCTATGACATCTTATCTCTCCGAATCCACAGTGTGCAGGTGGATCTTTTTCTAGCAAAACACCTTGTGATAATAATTGTGGTAATTGTCGGCATTTTTAAAAAGCACCTGCTCTGGGTAATTGCTACTTTGATCTCTGGAATATCCTAGAATTTTTAACATCTGAAACTTCTGAGAGGGCAATCTGACAAGCAAAGCCCGCGTGAGAGCTGTGCTACTCCAAGATCAGGAATTGGTTGAATTTGGATTGAACATAAGAAATAATAGCTTAGAGGGTGATTCTGCAACAGCTCTGTCCTGGCTACTGTGGCATGCAGGGCTGGCCTCTGGGAGCAAGGCTCTTGTCCCTATTCCCCCTAAAGGGATGTGGGAGTAGAGCCCAGTGGGCATGTGGCTTGTGGAGAACTTTGGGTTGGAAGTCTTGGAGATGGTTTCTGGTTGGGCTCAGAGATGCTACTACTCAGAAAAAAAGAGAGATGTAGATGTTCTAAAAACATACAGTCCAAGCGGGAAAAAAAGGTATTCCTTTAGGATATGTTCAATTAGACAAGAATATCCACCTGAGAGGAAGATGGGAGCCCTTGCAGTGGCATTCAGAGAAATGAAGAGGACATTGGTTATAAATACACACAGCAGTGTTTCAGGACCAACCTCCAGCCCTGGTAGCTGGCATCGGTTATAGGATGGGAACCCAGGTCCTAGCTGCCAGGAACTGAGAGGAGCTCTCAGCTGGTGTCAGGTGGGGGATTTAGCTCCTGTCTTCTGTCTATCTCATTTTGGTAG
This sequence comes from Eurypyga helias, assembly GCF_000690775.1. Lineage (NCBI taxonomy): Eukaryota > Metazoa > Chordata > Aves > Eurypygiformes > Eurypygidae > Eurypyga > Eurypyga helias. Next base: position 182,327 of record NW_010259847.1, read on the forward strand.
TGGGTACTTGTATATGTGATAGAATGTGCTGGAGCCATTCGAACACGGAGGGAGGCAAGGAGGAAGCTGCCAGTGCTGCCCCAGTTTGTACTTCATGAATGTTTACATATAACATAAAGGTTGTAGGTTATGTATGTTTTATATATAAAATACCATCAAAAACTTTATAGGGCATAGAGTGGCAAAAAGCTAACGTTTTGGTAACCAAATTTTTGAAAGTGTGGGGATTTGGTTGTTGAGGTTTTTGGGGTGGTTTTTTTTGTTTGGTTGGTTTGGTTTTGTTTGGGTTTTTTTAATTCCTTTTGTAATTTCTTTACAAAAATATCGCATGACACTGTTACTGTTGACTCATTAGCCACTTGGAAATAATGCAACTGAACTGTGGAAGCATCCCATCATCTGTATGGAGAGTCTTATTGTGCAAGTGTTTATCCACTTCAAAGGGGGTTTTCAGGAAAAAAAAAAAAAAGAGGAATTTATGCGTTTGTTTCTGAAAGTTTCCTTTGTATTTTTAGTTTCAAGTAAATAATGCTTTAACTCTTCAAATTCTCCCTTATTAAAATATTTCCTCCTGTAACTGCACCTGATTAAATAGATTAAGAGCTATACAGTTTGCATCAAGTTTTGCAGCAATAATATAGTTATTACAGACAGTAATTTAACTATAGGAACAATGAAACTTTGAAATACTCTGGAGAGGATAGAGGATTTGTGAAATAACTATCACTAGGAGTTTTAAAAACACAGGTGTAACTCTCCTATGCTGGAGCCGGATTAGTTATAATTGAGCCTGTCCAGGGGCAGGGAGCCCCAAATGTCTGATTCACTGTAATATTTTTTTTTATAATAATTTTATTATGATCCAGTCCAAAGCATTGCATCTGGAAATTATTGTCTTAGTGTACACATGACAGATTAGTCATGGTTGTAAATCTAGTGTTTATGCTCTCTTGATTGTAAATAAGGAATTTGAAAGCCAAACTCTTTCAGATCTGGGACTTTAGTCCAAACCCCCCTGGACTCAATGGAAAGGCTCTACAATACCCTGTCAATCAACTCCCTTCTATCTCTCTAGAACCTTCTGCTATCATTTGGTGTAGCATTTTATTTTAAATACTTTGTTATGGACCTGTAAGAATTTTACCAGCTTGGTGTTAGTAACAGTTATAATAAAAGTATTAAAAAAAAAAAAAAAGCCAAAAAAAAACAAAACACCGAAGTGCACAGGGCTCATATAGTAGGATTTTATTGATTATAAACAAATTTCACTTAAAAACTTTTCAGCAAATTTATTGGAAGGGAAACTAGGCATTTCAATGTCAGGCCATGTCACCTTACTTTGGTATCTTACTGCATTCAACATGGGGTTTCTGAATCGCCCTCTAGCAGTGCGTGTCCTCATTGGTTGGAAAAGGTGTCCTAGGCACTAGGCAAAGCATATTACCACATCAGCTGTCATGAAAACCTCCCTGGCAGAGAGGTAAAACCATAAAAGCAAAGCTTGCTGCTGAAAACCAACCTACAATGTAGACTCTTCCAAATTACAGTGAAGGCTCTCGTGCAAGTGCATGTTTAATATGCCAGATTACATTAATCTGTTGAGAAGTATTAAATTCCCTAAAGTTAGAAGGAAAATTGAATTCCTAAATTATCAAGGCACTGGCCCTCCTAACGGTATCTGAAACGTTTATGTTTCTTGGCAACGCTTACACCAAATAAGAAAAAGAAAATGCATTTAACTTACATTGTCCATTCTCATGTCCATTTGAACACTGACAACTTCAGAGAGGTGGCTGGAGGACTTGGTGATGCAGGTGATTATGCGAGGAAACATTCCCTACAAAACAGAGGTGCCAAGAGAGATCCCAGCCTGGACCCCATAGTGTTGGGCACCCCAAATGCCAGGTCCTCGCCTAGGCCCTGTGCCTTGGATGAACCCTGGGACCTAATGTGAGTGGTCCTGGGGCAAACATGGGGACATTGAGTACAACTGACGGTCCTGGAGGGAGAAAAGGCAGGTTTACATTCTGAAATGCAATACTTCAGGTATGATTTGACTAAAAACTGGTAACTAATCAACCATAGCGAGTCTGGATTCTGTCACTTTGCTGGATTGGCTGTTCATACCACATTTATTTTTCTGAACAACATGAATTTGTGTGGATTCCAGAGAAATCTGCTTTTAAATGAAACAATTTGATTTTGATACTTTGTCTGTGGGGAGCGGAGGGTTTACCATAGAAAGAAGTAGGAACAATAAGATAATACAAACATTTTTTGCTGAATCCTGCTGCAGTGGGTCTTCTCCTCAAACACTAACAGAATGAGAGGTTTATCCCAAGATGTTAGTGACATCTTGGGACACCGAAGTGCACAGGGCTCATATAGTAGGATTTTATTGATTATAAACAAATTTCACTTAAAAACTTTTCAGCAAATTTATTGGAAGGGAAACTAGGCATTTTAATGTCTTTTTTTCAATTGTCACTTTTATGTTAGTGACATCTTGGGACGGTCCATTTGGACAAATGGCAAATTTAAGATTCTGGGAGTATTTGATCAAGCACACAACTTTATAAACAGAGATAGAACAGAATAAATCACGCCAACATTATTTCTTCCTATATGCCATAAAAGTCAGGATATTTAATACATAACAACAGGAATTACTGCTATGTAGAAATGGTATATAATAATTTATTTTACAGTTAAGAATCTTACAGAACTAATGAAAGCAAAAGTTACATCACATATAGGCAGATATAAGAAAATGTAGCTGCAGTTAGTAAAATGGGAATTAAAAGTGATATCTGGACAGCAAAGGTTCAGTATCAATTTTTAAATATTAAGTCAGATGATGAAACCATTAAGAAGGTTGTCTGAATATCACTTGTCATCCTGGAAAGAGGGTCTCCGAAGTACTTTCAGGAAGTGATGAAAAAAAAAAGAAATCTGAAAAGAAATAATTGCAATTTAAAGTGATAAAACTCTTTACTAAAAGCTATGTCCAACCTCTACAGGAAAGCTGAATCATTTAGAGTGCTTAAACTTAGAATGACACACAGTGTTTCCTCCTAGTGTTTCCTTCACCTGAAGCCTCTATGTGTGTCCAAAATTACCTCCAAATTCAATTGAACTATTATTAATACAGTATATGCATATTCAAATATGGGGCTTTAAGTTTAATACAAATAATTACCTGGGAAATGCTCCATGATCTGAATTTATCGAGATTAATTAAAGTAAAAAATCTAAGCAAACTTCTCCAGTGAGCTCACAGTGAGGGGCCCTGTGGCTCCAGGTGCTACATGTGCACTGTCCAGAGTACAGGCAGGGCAAGAATGGCTGGAGTTGTTTCCCCTTTTCTCATGCTTAACCAGAAAAATATCTCCTGAGCTGTATCTCCTTCCAAAATCCCTTTTCCTATGTTGAAGGGTAGTTTTTTAGTCGTTTCTTCCTCTGGAACGCTTTTTCTTTCTGTTGACACAATGCTAAACACGAATAGCTGAGTATTTACAGCTGGATAATGTCTTTGCTTTGTTTTCCTTATTTTTATCTTTTGTTAGAGTCTTTCTGTCAATAAACGCACTGGGAATATTCTGGAAGGGACACTAATACAAATAATTTGAGTAAATGACATCAATATGGGTATTCCTGCATTGTTTTCATGGCATATCTGCACACACCCACTGGAAGACAGTCCGTAGGGTAACATCCAGGGATAAAATATCAGTTTAGGTCAGCTTGTTGTTATCTAATGCACCACAAAGCACCAAATAGCTCATCACCTTTCCCCTTCAGAAGCCTGTTGGCCACCTGGTGATGTGCTGAGATTTCCCTTCTCATGTACCGCTCCAGATTGTGGGGACCAGGCTGATTCGAGGGATGGAGTACACCTCTAGGAGCTAACAGACATCCCATCATCGTGTGCTGGGACTCCAACAGCCTTGGCCAGACCCATTTTCTATGCTGTACATACTGCTAAATGCAAAATAATAGGTAAGTAGTTTTATTTTTTGAGGTGTCCTCTTGCCTTGCAAGTTTTATGTCCACTGTGCTGCTGGCATTGCAGCTTGATTCCTTCAAAACTCTGGGTAGCACAAGTTGGCATGAGGCTTCTAACTGGGTTCTAGCATGATGCTGGCAAAATAAAGAAATTTTATAACCATGTGGATGGCAAGTCCTTTGAAATCACATTTCCTTGCATTTTCCAGGATAATTATTCTGGTTCTGCTAAATCTCCAGGCAAAACTTTCCAGGAATTAATATTCCTTTGCATCAGTCTTTGTAACATGAAAGGCAATATTTAGGCCCTTCCTAAGGGATGAAAAGAAGCAGATGTAATAGAGACCAGAGCAAAATAAAACCTCCCACAGATTCAGAGGGAACAGCCTCCCAGAATCTCTCACATTGTGTTAGCAGGTCTCCTTTGAGTGCTTGTTTGAGTCTGGAGCCGAGGATGGACCCGTAGTGCTGGGAAACGTCTCCCTGCTGTGAGAGGACATTATTGTGGCTTTGAGGGTTTGCAGAGCCAGCCTGATGCCAGCTTCTTCTTCCAAAGACTACAGTGAAAGCTCTGTATTCACAGCCTGATTTGTGCATTGGCCTCAGTAGAAACTGCAAGTGGCTTTGAGCTGAATAAATTATTCACCTTGCCCAGCCCAGCCAGCTTTTCCAAGAGTATTGTGTTGATTTTTAGAGACTCTGTGTGTGTGTGTGATGAAGGGAGGGCATGCACAGAGAAAGATAAAAACCAGAACCTTAGTTGCTGAGCTGTTTACAATAAAAGGGGGAAATGGGAATCAAAGACTTGCACTAAGTAATCATGTTGGTTAAATCATTAATTATTGGATGACTGAGAATTTGAGCTTTTCTGGGGTCTCTTCTGCTTTCCTACAGTGGAGATTTAACACCTGTAGGGGAAGCAAAAGAGTTATTAAGAGGCCTAATCTCTGCACTGGAGTGGAATTTAATCTTCAGCTCAAATCTCTGTCTAGTGATCACAGGGAGAAGACTGGAAGTGTTGTTGATTTCAATGAGTGCTTATCCACACCTGAGTATTGAAGTTACGATGTTGTTATTAAAGCACAGTTAATGATTAAACCCTGCACAAGAGCACATTTGGGGATGAAGAGTTTGGCCTTCACATAGACAATAAAAGAATCCTGCTCTGTGAGGACTACCACCTATTCCCTCTGCAGGGTATACCTCTCGGATGGTGTTCAGGATGGGTCTGGAACCTCCAGACACCTTTCTGTGGGAGCTCCAGGTGGGAAAGGATGCTCAAAGAACAGGAAGAGGGCACACTACCACCCCACCTCCCAACCTTGGCTTCACACCAACTGGGAAACCTGCTCAAGGTGTAAAGGAAGAGCTAAAGTGAAGTTGGAACGTGTGTATTAACACTAGACTTAGGCATTATGTATTAAGGTTCTCCAATGATTTCACTTGTGTTGCTCATAACTGCAGTGAAGTAATATTCTATTGCAGTTGACTTGGTAGCCGTTTCCCAAAAATGAGCAGGACCAATAAGGTCACATCCTTACAGTGACACTACAGGCTTGATTTTGTAACAATGAAGTGAAACAGACTTTTCAAAACGTTGTTTTATATGAAAAAATAGCTCACACCATGTCATTTAATCATAAGCACATTTCATTAACAGTAAATGTAACAAAATCACAATATACATATATAGTATGTATTTATTTATATATGCCACTTTGTATTAACCATTAACTCTATGTAATAAAAATATATTACAACATTTGATATGTATTCACAAAGCACAAGCCTTTGTAAACAGAATAGACAGCACAGGCCCCATTATTCAAAAATTTGAAGTCAGGATTAAGATTTATTTTACTGTATTCCTTTAAATCATAGGTGCTAATATAGCAGAATTTTGCTATCTGCCTTTACATGAATGAAGTTGTATCTCTGAAGTATCTACTGGGAGACTGCTGAAGTTTATCTTACCTGGGACCCTAAAGTCTGTTAACCTATGGCACTTTTGAGCATGTTGTCATTACAAATTGGTCTGTGCATCTCTTTATCCATGCAATTTAGAAAGTTTTTCTTTATATTGTCATTTTTACCTAAATAAGTAGCCCCTGCAATTGCATCCCATTGTTATACAAAAAAGTAATATGCAATAAATTATAAGGGTATATTTATAATAACATCATCAAAACATGCCCTAACTACAGCAACTATCATTAATGGTATTTCAGACCTATCCTTCTTCAGACTGGCCAGTTGCTTTTAGAAACAGGAAACCATCTATTTTCATTATTTGCAGAACAGAACATAAAAAAGAAGTTTAAATACACAGTCTGGAGCTTTTATACCTCTCATTCTATGAATGGTCCTTACTCATTCAAGCAACCCCACTGTCCTCACAGCAAGGAACTGTAAAACCAGCCCTCCCCAAACGTTTTAAGCAAATAGTCATCTAATAATCTAATCAAGAGGAAAATGCTTATAGCTAACTGTATCTGGAAAGACTGGTAATACGTTACATTCCTGCAAGAATTCAGAAGGGAATGATTAGTGATTGCCAAACATATGGGGTTTTTACTGCTAAGATGATCTTAAGAAAATAAAAACACTAGGGGAAAAATCTAAAGTTTAGAAAAATGCCCTCTGTATAAATAAAGGTAAATCAAGGCACCTTTTAGTTATCTATATCTATTTTCCAAGGCAATCTGTGATAATGGTATTTCAAACATCTTATCTGGGAAGCCCTATGGTTTCTGTTATAAAAAGATCCATCCTGCACTCTGGCTGCTGCAGGTAGCTTTATTTCACTTGAATGAGGTTGGGCTGGATGGTAGAGCACAGAGCACTTGTCACTGCACAAGGATTTTGTGGTTAGACGATATTGTAAACCACTTCGATATGCAACAGGCGAGGGGGGGCGGGGGGCTCAGTAGTTATTCAAGAGCTCAAGCTAGCATAAGTAAAATATGAGTAAATAGGACTACCTGTGATGGTCAACACAGGGACCCTGGGCCACGTTGCATTCCCACTAGTATCTTACTATGATAAACTAGCATTTTATTCAAAAGCACTTTTTTTTGGTGAGGGTTTTTTTTTTCCTTGGGAGCTCTTGCTGCACCAAATCCCAGGAGGATGGAGGCTTTCAAATTTTTGCTATTTATATGATTTTTTTTTTTAATTTTGCTTTAAAGCTCTAATTGACTCAAATTGACTAGGAAACAGTTTCCTAGTATCCAGTAGTCACTCCAAAAGGAGATCCTTTTTCTAATCTATCTTTGTAGATTATTAATCAACCATGTGGACTCATGCCTTTGGCTGCATTGCAAACATGTGCAATAACATTTCTTCAACAAAAACGTCGTATTTTACTACGCAATTACCTCACATGCATGCCATCATACACCTGATGCATTTGCTTCTCAATACACACATTTCTGAAGTGCACTTACAGTCTATAGGGCGAACCACCTTTCTTATAAATATAGACATATATGATAAACTATAGCAACCTCTCTTGTTCATTAGACCAGTATTATTTGCTTAAAACCCAACAATTCTAAATACATATTTATATGATACACACCAGGACTACAGGTGAGAAGTAGGTATTTTACAAAGTCTGCAGCAGTTCTTTTCTCCATGTAAACTTTTATAACTCTTCAACACAGCTGCCTTTTTGAAAGGACAGTTTTCATAAAGAAACTTCACCCATCAAATATTTTTGATATGTTGAATGCTGAAAGCTTAAACCCAAATTAAAAAAAAAAAAAAAGTAGATTTAAGGCTAAAATATTATTGTTCTCACTTATTCAGGCTTGGGTAGGTTACAAAGACACAATCCCTGATTCTGCAAACACATAAGCTTATGCTTAGCCTTAACTGTCCTGAGCTACCCACTGAAGCAAACACACAGCGACCACGGGAGCTTTCTGTGCTGAATGTGATGTGCTGAAATATTTAGTGATTTTTAGGGTCAAGTAACAATAAGCTAACATAGGTGTGAAGTGTCTGGCTTTGGTTTAGGCTTCATTTAATCAAAAGAACATTTAATGTGGGGGAGAAGAAAGCTCTAACAGTAGTGAAAAGCATGACATTTCCAAAGAGTTGTTCCAAAGGTATTCACTGCATATGTAAAAATGTATAGGACAAGATATTCAGAGCCTTCTTCATTCAAGATTAAGAGGGACAAGGGAACTATGAAAGCTTAGGTATGTAGGTCCAAAATTTTAAAAATTTAAAAAATTTTTTTTAAATTTAAAAAAAACCCCACTTTCTGCAAGCTACCTAAACCTCCTGGGCTTTAAGAATTAGGCTGTCTCCTAAGGTAAGGCTCATCCAGGTGGAGGTGGTTCCCGGTCATTCAAACAGCTTGAGTAGTTTCCATATAGCCCACCTGAATACCATCAAAGTCTTCCCAACCCAAGAAGGATCCTTCGATGGAGGCTGTGCTGCTCTTGTAGCCTCAGCCCACTCTATGGAAGCTACTGGGCTTTGACAGAAATTTTACCTTTCTCTTTGGGTAAGTAGATGGCTGACAGACCTGTAGAGCTCTTAGTGTGAAACTAGGTCACTAGGAAAAGCCTGCTGCAGCCAGGGTAATGCGTATCATTGCAACAGCAGCAAAGCTGTTCTCAACCTTCCTGACCCTCAGCTTCCCGTTCACATTGATGTCTATCAGTTTTGTAACCTCTGAAGTTGTTCTGACACAGCTGGCTTTGAAGCTAAGTCTAAGAAGCCTTCCCAAAATTATTATTTTTAAAAAATTCTTTTCAGGGTGATTTTATTGTTGACCTGAAGCTGACTAAGATCATTTCCCAGTACTACTGCAGAGCAAACAGACGCATTAAAAAATCCGAGATGGTAAACTACAGCAAGAGGCAGCCATGTGCCTCTTGGAGGCTGGAAAAGATGTCTCAGGAGGTTCCTTCCAACCTCAGCTGATCTCTGATGATTTGATACACGTGGCTGTTGCTGCAGCAGTCATCAAGCTTCATAAAGATTTGCCCATAACTTATTTAATACCTAGATTTGAATTTTTTTTTTTTTTTCAGAAATAAGAGAGGCTATAAAAAGTCCGATAAAGGGGCACTGAAAACAAGCTGTTGGGGTCTTTTACTCAAATTGTAAAAACAGGGATCGAACTTATTTAGAGAAGAGTCATGCAGTTGCCTGATGTTGCAAGCGGGCATGTACACACTAAATCCTGGTTACACCTTTCTATTTGTAAATACCATGAAAACAGAGCCCTAGACATTTAGAGGACAGACCTATAAAACCTGGATATAGTTATCTAACCAGATCCTCAGGTGAAACAACCATTATGTTGATATATGTCAGGAGAGGACCTGTTACTTATTGTTTATTCAATAAACTCTTACAGCCTCTCATAGTTTTTGTCAAATGTAATTGCCCAGAGCTTCTCATTTAAACTGGCTCAAAACCATGACATAAAGCAGGATCTTAGTTCACAGTTAGGGCTCTGAGAGTATATAAATAACTGTAAAATGATCAGAGGAAAAAGCTCAGAATCCACAAAATGGCATAGTGGACTAAATTCTCTTAATTGTCTGCCAATGTTCTGCCTGCCAAATTTACAAGGTATGAAGAAAATGTTAATTGAACATGCATGTGAGAAATCCATTGCATATGGATCGCAGATACCAACAAACAGAAAACTGCATATTGCCTAAGCAGCTGCACAGTTTTTGCACATGCAGTTCCATATTTTGGGCACACATTGCAGCCATACTTTACAACCTTGTTCAAAAATATTTAAATAACAAATGGAAAATCCCCCCACGCACACACGTACGTTTGTGTTAGACAAAAGAACAGTTTGGTTTCATGGTCAGAGATAATCAAGTACTGTGCATTACATTTACCATCATTCTAACTCACTCGAGTGAAAGTGTTGTATAGTACATATAATACTCAGCAGACACAGTTACTCATATCTACATTCATCACTTAGACATACATTTTAGAAAATTTTGCCAGTTGCCTATAAGAATTGAGCTGAATATCTAGCACTTAACAAGCCACGGTATCGTATTTCTAGTATCTTATAAAATGTCATCAGGAAATGTTAGGGTATTATTTTTATTTTGTATACTGAGTCAGTTTGTCAAGCACTGGCATTTACAACTCTCGCTTGCTTCAGATGGTAGAAATATGACAATGTGTCAGAGCTGATGTAAGTAAGGGAAAATTATATTTATTCTCTGTTATACAATTAATTCTGGAAGAAAGGCACCATGAAAGAAAGACAAATTTTTAAACACATACAAGGGGAGAGATTTATTGCTTATGGTGACACATAAATCAGGCAGGGACTGGCGGTGATACACAAGCATAATGAGACAAGTCCAATGCTGTATTCTTCTCCACCTTTTACTAGCCCTCCTAAATGTACAATGTTGTTATCTTACTCTATTTGAATAATTGATTTAAAATTTGAAATCTTTCTGGGACTAGGTTTATCGACATACAAAACTCCCATTGACTTTGGCAGCAGCCCCACTAGTTATATATAATGCATTGTATAAGTTGACAACAGCTGTGGACTTTAACAATCATCCTGTTGCAATTTACTTGAGGAAAAATGGTCTTAGTAAAACATATTAACGATCTGATATAGAGCTTTTTATAAAAAAAAAAACAAAACTTTTTTAAACTCATTAATAATCAACTTTCTAATATCCTGTGCTCTGATATGATCAAGCCATCAAAATGACTTTAATTTCTTAAGAAACAAGGATTGAACTGGGTGTTTTTATCTATTGCACTTGAGAAAATTATATTAAGCCTAAGAAGTCAAATTATTAAGATGAGGTAGACTATTTCATTTGGCTAAGGGCTAATTTTGAACGCAGCATTGTAAAAACTTACTTAAATTCTGCGACTACGTTTGTGTGCATATTTTATTGTGGTTACACTGTTGTTTCATAACCAAAAGAAAGCTAAGCTGAAGATTTTTATTTACATGGTAGCTGATGACCTTCATTATAATAATTCTTTCATTTCTAAAGCCAGTGACAATGTGAGCTTATAGATTAACAAGGTTCCTTGCAACTGTAGGACCATGCCAGAGCAAGGGCTAAGGCAAGGCTCTCCACACCAGAAACTGAGGTATTGCCCCACGTTCACTGACTTTGGAGTGAAGCCTACGGGCTTTGAATCAGCAGCCAGAAACCTCAGCAGTGGACACTTTTTGAAGGTATGAACAAAATCGTAGTTGACATACTGTCTGTTCTATCAAAGGCCAATATTCATGGTAGAGCTTACAGAGTGAAGCATGCTAATGTTTGCAAAATGACTGATAGCGATCATTTAACATAAGTGATAGGGAATATACTAATTTAGCTTATTAACCTCTGCTGTCAGGGGTTCTGCACAGCTGTAGGCACCAAACGGTGCCCTTTTCTTGGTAGATACAAGATGTAACTAAAAAAGTAATGTTTTTAGTACCAGGGCCTTATTTTCTCAGTATGGTTGTGACCATGTTTTCTCAATTGACGCTCAGAATATAAGCAAGGATAGGTGGTGTTATAGCCAGCTATGTCAGCTGGTATTATGCAGGACACCTAATCAACCAAGTCTATTCAAAATCTGGGCATGTCTTTGCCACTTACCCACACAAAAGAAACTGTGTACTTTATGGCCACTGGAGAAGATTTCTTCATCTATCATCAAAAATAATTTAACTTCTGATGTTAACTTGCTGTTGTCTTATGGGCTTTAAGTCACCTGCTGGACAAAAATGTGTGCAGAATTAAGGTCAGAATTTGTAGTGAATCATCTGCCAATCAAGGTATAAATGTGGTGCCTTTGATGCCAATAGTTCTTTGCCTGAAAATAATTTTTAGAGTTTATAAGGATAACATGTTTTGTTAATGCAAGCTAGTTTAGAAATTGATTATTCCTAAAAAAATTACAGCAGCAGCAATGACAACTGTTCAATTATTGCTCTTGATACTCTACATCTAGTAAGGAAATGATTGAAAAACTGTCTCATCTCATAGTGTTTTCACTGAACTGAGAGAGAAGTCACCGAAAATTACATCAGGGAGTGTAGTTCTTCATCAGTCACTGGAGGGTAGCTTCGGCATCACATATCTATGTGACAGTTACAAAGCCATCTACCAGCTGTGGTTGTACTTGGAATGAACTAAATAATGTTTACAAAAACTAAGATACTGTGGAGATGTCTGGGGAAGCATGGCACATAGGATTGTCCTGGTTTGGAAAACGTTACTGGTATTTAGGCTGATGTTATCTGCAGGCTGAACAGAATGCATGGTAATTGTTAATAACACTACTATGCAGAGCTACAACTACGGCTGTAAAGTTCTACATTGAAACCTCCTGAGATTTGCACATTCAGATGTGGATTCAGGTAATTGGCTACACTTTCATAGTGGGGAGAAAGTCCATTATTTTTGCTCTACATGCTTTGGAAATTATAATTTTAAACTCAGCATTAGGCTCATCTTTCCTTTAAGTAACTTATCTGCAGCGGGGGAGGGAAAAACAAAGCCCCAAACCATGATAAATAGTGCCTCAGAAAAAGAAGAGGTTGGTTTGTTTGTTTGTTTTCTCTGGGAACAGGGCCCAGGGCTCTGGGCAAAATCCATCTCTTTATAACTCAGATATACTGGAATCTAGATGGTAGGCATCCTGACCTTCCATCCTGTCTACCACTTTTACCCTTCTGAAATTTAATGGGGACAAAATAAATGGGATTCTGTCGATGTTACTGAAAAATCATAGAGAAGTGTCTGATTCCAGCCTGTAACATATTTCAAAAGTGGGTTTTCTCTTCCTTCACTTCTACAAGATTGTTCAAAAGACATGTATCGGAA